>NW_010387880.1:0-16013 GCF_000710305.1 Buceros rhinoceros silvestris | reverse complement strand
TTGTTTTACCTCGGGCCCTCAACCCTTAACAATCCTTAAACCCTACCAAATTGCATCTGCAAAATATTTCTTACGGCATGTTTTGCCAGATAACCATGTTTCTGCTCATATCGAGAGCATTCAGATGCTTATTTGCACATCATAATACAACCGGTGCTATTTGAGCACTTCCACCCGTGCTGTGCTATTCCAGCTGCCTCCCAGAGCACTGAAATACTCTCTAAGAAGCTGTTCTGAACAGCACAACAAGGAAACAGCTTTATTATCTTCAGACCACAAATGCAAGCAGTACCCAGTGTATGATTGACTTCTACCAGATCTCCATCGTGTTTTCTTATTGAAAGTAAAGTGTTTCCATGATTGGATCTCTCATGTGCAAGGGGAACTGTTTTCTGTTCAAGCTGCCCATGTCAGTGTCCGTCATACTCTGGGGTAGGAAAAGAGCTTGCCCTTGAACACCTTTTAGGGCTGGCTAGCTGGGTCCCAAATGAGAAGGGGGCTTCACCAAGGAGAGTCCTGCATCAACCCATCAGGAGCACCGCCATGGGCAGTATCAAACAGCTGCTCTCATCGAAGCCACTCATTAGCTTGAGGTCCATGGTCTTTTCCCAGACAAGGTGGGGGTAGGCTCCCCATGGGTGAGCCGCACTTTAGAGTGGCACTGCAGGCTGAAAATGTCAGGTTTCTTTTGTACTTCCTGGGCTTTTCCTGATTCCATTTTTTAAACTTGTTGCTTCTAATTGTGTTGTTTTGTTTGTAATGCATCAAATATGTATTTCTGGACTGTAGCTCTGGGAGAGATTCAGTCCAGCAGGTTAGTACCAGCAGCTAGTATCACTGGATACACCCCAAAGGAGGAAAACAGGAGTTACGGCTACCAGGGGTAGAGCCTTCATCCTTCCTGTTCACTTTTATTTTACTTCGAGAGAAGTCAAACTACTTCCTGCAGCCTGCACCATGCTGAAGTATATCCTTGGTATACATGCATATATATATATATATATATTTCTACTGGTTTCAGTATCACCAGGGCCCGGGGCGAAGGGGAAGAGAAGAGATCTGTGCTCACTTGAGAAAACGATCCAGAACATGTTCTCTCTTCAGCATCTGGAAAGGTTCCCCGTGTACCTGAGGGATTCTGTTACCCTGAAATGCCGGATTTTATCCAGCAGTTTGCTAAAGAGTACAAGAATGTCTGACCTTCCACAATCCATATGTATACCCCTTCTACAGTAGGCAACTGAAAGATGCTGATTTAGTCCAGTTTTAGGGATTAAGCTGCTTTTTCCTGTGCTGCTGATGTCTGGTGGATGTCATAGGCACCAGCCAGGTTAATGGTGTCAGTGTCAGGCACCAAGTGCACCTGGGTTAAGCAGAAGACCTACTGGTTTTGTGACAACCGAGGAGATGTAACTGATGGACGGTTTGAGGGACCGTCTGATTTTAATAAGCAAATATAGGCTTGTTGATGGTCTCTCCCCAGTGAAAGTGCATTGCTTTTGAGCCAAATCGCAAATCTCCTTTTTCCTGTAAGTCCATTACTCTCACCAGTCTGTAGATGCTGGAAACAGCGCAGTTAGTTCCACTCTCTATTAAGAATGACAACATTAATGTGAAAATGACCTGGTAAATGGTCTGTTCAGCTGATAATTTTACTTTAAGCACCTAAGAAAAATTAGCACCAGAAAATATTCTCAGTTAGGTCTCAAAATATTTTCTGTGCCATATTAAAAAATGTATATGACTTGAACTAATGGAATTAACCTTAGACAAGACAAACACTCAAATTTACCTTCAGTTGTAATTTCCTTCAAGAGCACTAGACTCTCTGAATGCCGGGGACCTTTCAAGCTTAGGTAGTGTAAAAAAAGGCTTTCCTATCTTAACTGTGTTGCCTTTTTTCTTCACTGTGCTTCAGGCTTGAAAGATTTAGAATAGGCTGAAACAACCACAAACCCCATGCTGAGGACAGTTATTTGTAACTGTCATTCCTCCCTCACCTCTCCTAATCCTGACAGTCGTGATAGCTTGACTTCTTGTTATGCAATTGCCATATCACGTCATCCTGAATTTACCAAACAGATTGCACTGCCAAACAGGTAGGTGGGATTTGCATGTATCGTTCTTGAAATAGACAGGGGCTAACTACAACTGTGTCCATATATTCGAGCGATCCTTGCAAGTGTATAACAAGAAACAGATCAAAATAAAAGGCATACAAGAATTAAGTGTTATGGTTCAAGGCTCATAGAAATAAGCTTAAACGCACTGGAAGTAGAAAATATTAATACAGCTTTAACCGCAGCTAGCCTCAAAATGGGGATGTTAAATCTCAACTTCAAGCTTCGAGTCAGTGTAGCATTTACCCCATGCTTAAACACTGAAAACATTTCTTAATCCATTCTTTAAACATATATAATCTGAGGATGAGAATTTAACCATATACTCAATGGTTTTACTAAGCTGGTAACAGAGTATTGTAGTTGCAGAGAATCTTTATTTCCATAGTCAGTAGTGAGGAACAATCTGCTCAGCAAGCAATTTATGCAAATTGACTTTAATGAAAACTCTCCTCTGCTTTACTAAAAATACAGAAACTTCCAAATAAGATTCTTTATATCTTCTAGTGATGACTGTTTCACTTCTTTTAGTACTTCGGTGTTTTTCATCAAAATTAAAATTACAACATCTGTTTAGGAGACCCACTTTCATATTTGAGAAGTTGATTCCTGTTTCTGAATTTTGGCAGAGAGAAATAGAGTGTTTACATTCAATAAATTGGTTATATGCATCTGGTTGTATACAGAGGTAATCGAAATTTAGTAGGAATGAAGTTCTCCAATTCCAGTTCTAATCACAACTTCTCATTGAATTATGAGATAATTGCGTATTTCACCCTTGGGAAGGGTAGAAAATACAGGAATTTGGGATAGGAGACTAAGAAAAAATACAGTAAAAACTGTAGGAGATATCAGTAAAAGTTATATGCTGGGGGGGTTGCCTCAATCTGTTGTGTACTAAAGAGCATTTAAATATTAAATCAGTTTTATGTAGTTTTAAGAACACTCTGGAATCTGCTGCTTAGCTGAGCTCACAAGTGTCAAGGCCTCTGAAATATTGTCTTTAACAAGGGTATAATCTTTCTTCTGCTGTGTGGGTCAAAGCATGAGGATAGAATCATAGAATCATTTAGTTTAGAAAAGACCTTTAAGACCATCAGATCCAACCATAAACGTAACACTGCCAGAGATACCAAGAAATTCTCTATCCTAAAGACCAGCAGATGGTGTGCAGAGAATCTTCAAGAAAATGGGCAGGACTCTGTGTTCTGTTACTGAAAATACATGGGAAAAGTAGAACCTACATAAATCTTAAGGGCATAATATGAATTAGGTGAAACAAAGAGTTGTTGTCCTGGGTCCAACATGGTGGAACTGGATGCTCTCCTGTTGTCTGGCTTTCTTCTTCCCAGAGAGCTGTGGTTTTTCCGAGCTTCTGGGAAGGAGGACACACCTCTTTGAATGAACTCATAAAAGGGGGCGTGTTGAGAGATTCGGGGACATCTTGTTTTCTCCTCTGCTCTATCTACTGTCCTCTCTATCTTGTCCGTGCTGCGGGTTTCTCAAATGCCGTGCAGGACTCCTGAATCTTACGCCCCGGGACTGGAAACCTTTATTGAGGAGAGAAAGCCATGTCCGTGGCCTGCTGTTTCCCTGAAGCAGTAAAAGACTCCTTCTGCAAAATGGGTAGGACCTTCTCTGTTTCTGCCACTTCCTGGCGGGGATGGTGTGTGAACTGTTTTGCCGTGACGGATTGACCCAGCGATACCCCTTATCTCTGCAGCGGATGTAGTAGGCACCAATGCATGGAGGAATTCAAAGATATTCTCTTGGGACGCAACCAGGATGGCCCGTGGCGCAGATGTGTGTGTGTGTGAGTCTGGGCAGAGCTATCCTTGGCAAAGAAGAGTTCTCTGCAGCCGCTCCAGAGGAAAGAGGGACTATGTTTTATTTGCATGAAAGGTTTGCTGCAGGAGAAAGTTCCTTATCAAGAGCTTTTTTGTCAGGTGAATGGACTGGACTTTTCCTTCCCCCTCCCCTCCCACTGGCGTAGCGAACCATTGTGGGGGGAGGGAGTTTGTTTGTAAGCGGGGATCATTTCGATCGGGAGATTTTATATGTAACTGTACACTTTTATCTATTCTCCCTTTATCTCTTTCTCTCCCTGTTCCAGTCCGGTTTAACTTCGAAGATGATTTTACTTTGGGGGCGTTTTTCTATTGAACTTTTCTGTTTCTATCCTTTTCATATGTAGTCTGTGTGTTATCATTTCCTTTGCCCGACTAAAGCCTTAATGAGCTCGTTAACGTGCTGATAAGCCGTTAACAAGCATCAAATTTTTTTGTGTGTGGTTTGGCTGGTTTTGCTTTTCCAGCCGACACACTATTTTGTGGCATTCCTTTCGGTGGGAAACAGCCCCCCTTTTTCAAACTGTGACAGTTGTGTAGGCTTTTTCATATTTTAATATTTTCTGGCAACTCTTATAGCCCTTTGAATGTACTCTTTATGTTATGTCTTACATCATCTTTTACTGACCATGGCTTCTACAGAAAAGCATCAGACTTGTCTGTGTGCTGATGCAGGAGAAGGTTTTGACCCCGCATCGCTGGAAGAGTAGAGGGGAGCTCCTCACTTGAAAATAATACTAGATACTAGATTGGATATTAGGAAAAATTTCATTACTGAAAGGGTTGTGAAGCACTGGGACAGGCTGCCCAGGGAGGGGGTTGAATCACCATCCCAGGAGGTATTTAAAAGATGTATGGATGTGGTGCTGAGGAACATGATTTAGTGGTGACCTGGCAGTGCTGGGTTAATGGCTGGACTTAATGATCTTAAAGGTCTCTCTCTTCCAACCAAAATGATTCTATGATTCTAATTCTGACTCTCTGATTCTATATTGTCCATTATTGCCTAGCAGCAGCCAAATGCAGCAGTTAACACTTTAAAATCAAGCATCCCCATGCCTACAAGGTAGACAGAGTGAGTCTGATTTCTCTCTGCTATAGTTTATGTGGTTAATGTAATTTGTCACTCAAGCTCTCTTACAGTCAAGACTGGGCAGCTGGAGAGCCAACTCCTCCCACCTGGATGATTAGCTTAGATTAGACACCACACTTAAAGATTGTTAAATTCGAGGCAATTTCATTTACCTCCTAAAAATGGCTTGATTTTTTGAGTGAAACTCCTCTCAGCAGTGGAGACTATAATTTACTGCAGTGTGTCAGCATGGATATAGGTTTCCAGCTTTTGATCCCAATATTTAAAATTGTTGGCAAAGCCAACACTGAAACAGTTCATGCCACAGGCATGAAACTTCAAAGTTTTTATAACAAGAGCCTGGTGGGGTTCCTTCAGGTCAACTACATGAACTGATGTTACTCCTGGAAAAGATTAGGCAAGGGGCTGCCTGCATGGACAAGCCACGCCTGTGGTTCTTTGCTGAGGGCTCTTACACACAGTTTGAAAGCTACTCAAAACCAGAATAAGTAGTTTACTACAGTTTTAGCTGCAGAGATTGGTATAGCTGTTGCCACAAAAGTGGCTTCTTAAAACCGCAGTGCTTCATCCTGGTTGGACATGACAAGGACTTGTGACCTGGGCAGGCTCCACCATGTGAGATCAAGTTACATAGTGGAAAGTACATGGCCATCCTAAAATTGTATGTGTTCTCACCAAACCAAGCAAAATACCAGACACACTGGAGTCACATCACTCACTGTATTTGCACTGTGCTTTTGTTCCTCTCACCTGAGGACTTGTAAAGCTTCTCTGCTTTCCAACCAGACAACCAACAGACACTAAGAAAGACTGGGACAACCTTTTATAACTCATGGTTGTTTCAGCTACTAGTGAGTATTTTGCCTGGTTTTTATCACCTTCGTTGGTAGGAAAAAAAATTTTAAAAGAAGAAAAATTATATTGTTCTCATATGAATTCTTACATGAATCATCCTTCCCACTAAACTGTCTCCTTGACTGGCAGTTGAGTTTGTTAGTCATCCATCGTTTCAAAATTGTGGGTGGCAATTATCCAGCATTTCCTCTAGGTGTCAAGTCATAGAGTTAACCCCCTGGGGTGTTTCATTACACCCACTGGAACTGCTGTGGTTTTGATGTCCCCATCTTTCCAAAGTAGAAAGAGTATGTTTTTCCTTCCAGGGTGCAACTTCAAAGTTTTTCTTTGTTTCTACAGATTTTACTCATAGGCACCTGGTACTTTCACAAGCCTGATACTTTCACAAGTTATAGGCTCTGTCGAGTAAGCCCAAGCTGGCAACACCATTGGTGGTTTTCTGCTTCAGCACAGAAGAAAAAAAGTGAGTCATTAATGGAAGGTGAGCCGCTCAGCCACACATACATAAATAGAATTCGATTAGCAGAAAATTAAGGTCACAAATGGGATTCACATTCATTATTTCATGGGAGTTAGTTCATGGAAGTGGCTACTTTGATATCTGTTATAATAGTTAGCTCAGCCTCTTCGGCTCTGCAGAGAGACAGGTGAGAACGGCAGGGTCTTGGCTGGGAGTGTGGTGGGTTTGGAAGAGCACTTTGAAGGGAAACGCAGCTCAGGTGGGGAACCAGCAATACAGCAACGCAGCAGCTGCCCTGCCTGGGTGTCAGAGAGGACTTTCCATAGGGGGTCTAGGGCAGGGCCCCATATTAGAGTTCTTAGCAACCCTGTGGGGGGCATTTTGGTCTGCATTAACTGTAGATGGGACTTGGCAAGGCTAGCCTCATATTTTCGGGCCTGTCTGACGTGGCCTGATTTCACACAATGTCAGGTCCCAGGTGTTGGAAACTCCAGTGCTTCTGGGTTTGGAGGTGCTTTGCTTCCATTCCCCCCAGATGGTGGGCCCTCCAAACTCTGAGGGATTCTCAACAAGCTCTAACCAAAGGTTGCCTCCTGAATTGTTTTGCCTGTTTGACCAAATCTTACTGGAGTAGTTAGGTAGTCTGTACCTTTTAAAATCATATTTTCTACCTCTGTAAAGACATCTCAAAAGCATGAGGCTTAGTATGTATGTATAATTGCCACAAAGGACCAAAAAGCAAATATCTGAGCAACATCTGCAGATCACCATAAACCCTTCCATAGGTTCCATAGGAGCCTTTCTCCCGCAGCAGTTGGTGGGGTAGCAGTCACCTTTTCATTATTTTAGTGGAAACCTTCAGGAAACTCATCAGTTTTAATTTCTCTGATGAGTATGTTAGAGCAGCAAGTACATGTCTGTGGGGTTAGTTCTGGCATTTTCTATTTGTAGAAATAAGAAATTTCAATAAGCTAATTATGCCTTGATAGTACTGTGCATGTTAAATTCTGTAAGGATATTGGACAAATAGATGACCCTTTTTTTTTTTTTTCTGTCTATTCCAGGATATTTTTCATTCCAGTTGAGTCAGTCTGGTCTTTAGGACATGCATTCAAAGAGACACAAAGTGAAAGACTGACATGTAGTATTATGTCACGCTGACTTCTTGAGAAGCAGTACCAAATCACTGGTACATACTGAATGAGAGCCAGGATGAATGCCAGCTGAAGATAGCCAGATGTATCTGTTAGACAAAGCTTAATGTGGTTTAGATGCAATAGATTGCATAGTAACAATAACAAGCAACTATATGACCATTATTTTTATTTTTGTCCCCATTTCCTCTTAATTACAAGTAAGTTCTTGCTAATACAACTCAATGTAGTGCTTGTTACTAAAGCGAAGTTCCCATTCAGTGGGAGGCCTCTAACTTGAGGGCCTTTTCAAAATAAATTCATTACGAAGGAAAGCAAAAGGAGGAGCAAAAAATACCAGATGTTTTGATGAGTAATCCTCTGTCTGATTTCAAATGAAATTTCAGACATGTGAAATGAAAATTATAATTCAATAGCTATTATTATTCGAAGATGTTCTTCTTACTGTAAAAATAAAAGTAGGAATCAGAAGAAAAAGTGGAACAGAAAAACCAACGAGATCAAAAAAGTACTGGTATAATGAAGAACAGAAAGATAAAAGAAGAAGGAGAGAGGGAAGAGAAGACAAAACCATAATATATCATAAGAAAAAGTGTATTGACATTCATTTTGTATTTGATAGGGCTAAGAAAGAATCTCCGCTCAGCAATCTCTGGGTTACTCACTCTCTCGTTACTGCTGAATATGCTCTGATTCCCAGAAGTAGGTGGTTCCTTCCACTATGATTAGTTAACTTGTAGACCCTTGCCACAGGAGTTTCTGGATATTAAAAGCTGACTGGAGCTGAAGTCACAACTAGAGAAATAAGTTGAAGAGAAATGCATGAACATCTCTTAAACACAAAACAAGAAGTCACTGAACAGCCGGCTGTTGGGAAAGTAGATAAACTTTAGTAGACAGTAGCTGTACTGCATGCTTGTTCCGCGGTTATACTCTTCTCTGCACATCTTTTTTTGGCCAATGTTCAACTCTGGGTTAACCAGACCTTCGCTCTGTTAGTGCAGCTGCTCTTTATGTTCATATTTGGCAAAGTCTGATCAAACACTGTTGTACCTAAAGGCAATGAAAACTGAGATTTGCTGAGTATTCTTGAAGTTTCAGATCGTTGCAAGCTTTATCAGTGTCATCCCAAGAAGTTTAAGTCAAAGCGGTGATGGCTGCAGAAGACTGATCAGAGCTGTATCTAGTGGGGTTTTGAATATTTCCAAGGACGGACATCTTCACCCAACACCCTTACAGTGAAAAAGGCTTTTCTTAGGTTTAAATGGAATTTCCTCTATTTCAGTTTGTCTCCATTGCCTCTTGGCCTGTCATTGGGTACCACCAAGAAGGCCCTGGCTCCATTTTCCTTACATCTTTTTATAGGGCATTTATACACATTGATAAGATCTCCCTGAGACTTCTCTTCTGAAAGTTGAGTAGCCCCATCTCTCTCATACAATGAATGCACCAGTCCCTGGCCATCTCCATGGCCCTTTGCTAGACTCACTCTGGTATGCCCAAGTCTCTGTGCTCCAGAGAGCCCAGAACTGGACCCAGCACTCTGGATGTGTCTCACCAGTTCTGAGCAGAGTGGAAGAATCACTTCCCTCGACCTGCTGACAATGCTTTTCCTAATGCGGGTTAGGATGCCATGGCGTTTCTTTGCTGCAAGAGACCATTGCTGGCTGGTGGTCAGCTAGAAGGTGATCTACCAAAAAACAGAACAAAAAGCAAAACCAAAACAATGTTTGACCAGAATGGTGAGTCTCGGGGAACACTTGCAGGCTGCCAGAAAAGGAAGCCAAGAAAATGTGGCGTATGGATAGCAAAAGTTTTCTTGTGTAATCTACACACTACTCGGACTGAAAAGGATTTTGACCCTCAATAACTGTCACTCTAGAAGGAAGATGATTTTGTTACTAGAGAAGAGTTAAATCATGGCGGGATTTTTGACGTTTTTGTCAGAATATTTTATCTTTGATGCTTTTTTCAGAACATCCATTAAAATCTGTCCAAGTCAATGCCATTGGAGACTGTGAATAGCTGTAAAACTTCTGTGTTGTAGAGACAGAAAAAGTGAAACAGTTGGCAAATCATTCCTTTTTGCTTTCCTCTCTTCTTCTGAATGTTTGCTTTTAGAGGAAAAACTGCCCTTTGACAGGAAATGTTTAAGAAGGAAAGCAACTTTTCCAGTCCATACGTAACATGCACACTGAAAGATTATTACACTGTTGGACATGTATTTCTCTGATTTAGTCTTAAAGGTTTTTTTCTACTGAGAAATGGTGAACTATTTCACTAAGAGCTAAAATGATGTTCTCTCTGAGATACCATTACTCTCCAAAAATTATGTTCATTTATCTAGTTTTCATTTAGCTTAAGGATAGCAGAGGTAGCATTACACAGACAAAAGCCGGAATACATTTTTCAGTCACGTAATGTCTGCCTTTAAATTGGGGAACCTTTGACCTTGAGTGTTTCTGCCAAGATTGATTTTTCGTATTGGTCCAGCTAAAATTAATTGTCGGCAGAGAAAGTACTGAGCATGTTCATTATTACTTTCCTTGTCTATGGCATTTGACTAGCATTGTGTCATTAAAACATGTTGTTTCTGTGCTTTTTACAGTGCTATTTTCTTTTTCCTTTTCTTCTTTTTTTTTTTTTTCTGTTTTTTTTCCCCCTGAAGATTTTAAAAGAGAATTTAGGGTCATGGAGATGTAGACCGTTTAGAGATAAAATGCAACATTCAGAAGTAGACGCTTTAGAAGGTGCTTTAAGGCATCAAAACAAATTATTTTTAATGTACATATATTTGAAAAAAGTATCTATAACACACACACTATACAGATCTGAAATGAAATACTGAATGTCACAAAAATAAGACTATTAAAAGCTGCCTGTAAAAGACTGCCTGTTGAAAATAGACTTCAAAAATAAGTTGTCAGTCTTAAAATATTCTAAATAGTCAAAACATCTTCGGAGTTGGAAAAACGATAACATAAATTAAGACATTTAACCAAGAATTGGGCACAGGAAACCTGAATTCTCACACTGAAATGAAGCTGACAGTGGAGAAACGTGCTATTTGTGGGTGCAGTAGTTCACATTTAAGAATATGAAGATATGAGAAAAAAATAACTAACTCGATAGCTGTTTATCAGCACTCTGTTGCCAACGAATCATAATGTTTGTAATTTCATTCGTGTTAGTGGATATTAGGTAGAGGGACTGAGGCAAGTTTTAATAGACTATTCGTAATATATATTATTCATATTACTGTAGCATTTAGAAATGTGCATATCAGCTGAAGAAAACATCAATCCCAGTTCCCTGAAACTAGGACCAAAACATATACATGAGGCAACACACAGCCACAACTACTACAAAAAAAAGAGTCAGTGCCACAGTTTAAGGCTGAGCCGGCCACTAGACAAATGACAGATGCTCTCTATTAAACCCTCTCCCATCCCAAAGGGGAAGAGAAAGGTAAGAAGGGAGGAAGAAAAGTATGGGTTGGAAAAGACAACTGAAACTGCTTTAATGAAAATAATAACATGAAATATATACAAAAGCAATACGGACACCGACACACTGAGAGCAATTACATCACCGTCACCACTGATGCTGAAGGACAGGCACTGGAAAAGTCTCAGTCTGGATGTAGCAGCAGCAGACAAGAAACAGATTCATGAATGGGATTCCAGAACTGGATTCAGGGATGTACAGGTAGGGATTGAAGGCAGAATGGACAGAGTCCTCCTCAGAGGCCGGCCATTGAAGAAGAGAGCTTGACCCTCGTGATCCCTCAGCTTTACACCGAATATGACGTCTATGGGATGGAACACCTTGCTGGTCAGTTCAGGGTCACCTGTCCTGTCTGCTCCTCCCCACAGGAGCAGCCTCTCACTTACTGCACCCCCACCGTGGCACACAGGATTGAGCAGTGACCTTGGTCTGCACAGGAGCAAGTACAAGCCAGAGCCTTTCTGCACCCCAACCCCTGGCAGTAACTGTCAACATCAAGCGTTATCACTGCTAGAAGCAGACACTGTCTGCAAAGATACGCCGTTACCTTCAGAAAGTGCCGTCACTGAGCAGAGACTGAGCTGGAAAGTGAAATCACTGAACAGAATTAGTGCTGTTCTAACTCAAACCAGGATAGTAGGCAGTTCTAGTCACCATGGAAGAGCTATTACCATTGCACAGGAAATACTGGTGTTCTATGTTCTTTATGTCTATGAAAAATTCCTAATCCGAGAGGACTTCCATGGAAAAGAAGGAAGTGACTCTGCAGTTGTTCAGAAGGAGCTCTTCCCAAACACAAGCAGCAACAGAGAAGAAAACACAAAGATGACCGAAAATGTACTAAACAGCAGATGAAGGCCTTCATATGAGACAACTGGACATACTTGCACAATTCTAGTGGCCATAAGAAACTCTAAACAGAGTAATGCATTGACAGAGTAGTTTGGAAACCACAGGAGAGAACATGATGTGAAGTAATGGAAGTGAAAGAGCAACATGGATTTATATCAGCAGAGAACAAGGCTCACCTTATTTTTTCTTTTTCAAATAGTATTTAACATTAGTTTGCATGTTTATGTCAAACCCATTCAAAGAGATGTAATTAGACATTTTGAGAGCAAACATGCTTTTGACAGAAGAGTTAACAAAAGAAGTTGATTCTCAACAATGAAAGGGGCTTCAAGGGACACAAATATCTATTATTTTGTAAACACAGGGGAAATAAACTATTCATTATTCATGGTTTGAAAACCATTTTTTCATTGTTTTCAACTATGAACTATGGGTTTCATGTTGCAGCTATGATGCTCATTACATCACTGAAACCAGCTCGTGAGTAAGTGTAGACATATGAGTCAATGTCAGAAAGACCTGCTTCCGAATGCTCTTTAGGAGTCTATCTGGAAAAAAAAAATCATACATCTATGATTGTAACTTCATACCAGAATTTAGAAGAATGACAATAAGGAAATGTAGAAATTATTTGGGCTGATGCCATTAGCAAGGCTGTCTCTGGCTTCTTTTTTTTTTTTTGGCTGTTAGGATGCTGTTCACTGTTCCTAGCTGTGCAGTGCACCCCTACCAAGGCATCTCTCAAGGACAACACCAGCTTTACCCAGTGGGGACACACAGGAAGTGCAACGCTTAACTTTGAAGAAGTGCAAACATGGGCAAGTAAACCCTTGCAAGCTCTATTTACTTAAGAGGTTGTTGGTCTGACTTAAGTGTGAATTGTAGGCAGAACCCTTTAACCAGCACTAGTTTGCTGGAGCATAGAGTATGAGAGATGTTAACTTGCTTCTTTGGTGGGTGATGCAAGTTTTGTATAAGCGTAAGGGATTGCTCCAAGTAATCTTGGTTACAAGAATGAGAAACTTTTAAAAAATTAAGTAAGAATTAGGAATTGCCTGGAATAGGCGTGTGTAAAAGTGGATGTATAAGAAAAATAAGCGGGGAGCGTTCTTTGCAGCTGTCCCTGTGCTGATAAGAAACTCAAAGCTCAGCACCCTGTTCACCAAGCTGAAGAAATATGTTTGTGAGCATGGAGATAAACAGCTGGAAAGTCTAATTTCCATATACTGTTTCAGGTATATGGAGCAGGTTTGATACAAGTAGTAAAGCAGGTTGTGTCTCATTGCATGCCAAAGAGATCCCATCTTTTCAAAGTGGCTGGTGAGTGCCTGGTCAGAAAATAAACTAGAAAAACTTAATTGGGCATTGTGTAATCTGACAGCAAATAACACCGAGAATGTCATCAAAATAATAGTGTATAACCCCATGTGCCATGAATTATTCTGTATATTAACTAGAAATCAAGAATTTTTTTATGGTCCTGACATGGTGAGCAGTGACAATATCCCTTAACAGATGTGACGAAATCTAGTTTGAAACCTAATGCTGTGAAGGAGTGATTATTTAGAAACTAGGGCTTAAAAGGAGATAAGCACTTTCTTTTGTGTAGCAGCTAATGCTTTCATATTGGAAAGTGCAGCATGGCAGCTCTGCCTAGCAGACTGCCTGAATCACTGGTTCCTTGAACCTCTAGTACCACAGTAGGCACCTAAATTCATCATGGGCACAGTGGCAGGGCATCTGCAAATAACCCGACGAAATTTGTCCACACGGCAGATGAGGCTGCACCGCCAGGGCAGGGGCTAGTGCTGAGCAGAGCTGTGCTGGGTGATCCTGCTTTCACAAGCATTGACCAAGCTGCTTCTGACAGCCAGCAGCTGTCACACTTAGCCATCGCTGAGGGAAGAGCAGTCCTCTCTCCTGGCCTGGAAGGGAGACAGGTGTTTTCAGAAAACAATTCACCCCACTTTGGATGGGATTAATTACTCTTCCTCCTTCACTGATCATTCAGGCAGTAGAGATGAAAACACTAGTTGCAGATAATACCAAAAATATTTTGTGCAAATGTAGTAAAAATAACGTGCAGATATTGGAAAAAAAAAAATAATCAAATCTGGCAATACCAAAAATGAATAGGAAATACAAGTTCAAGTGCTTTTTCTGAGCAGCCATTCTCTACTGCTGCTTTAATCATTCAAGAATTGCCTTGCGTGTAATACGAAACACAGAGCACTGTCTCCCAAAATAGCCAATATTCTTTAGAGAGTTTGGAGAAGCTGTGTCCATGTGAGACAGTCTGGAAGAGGTCAGTCAGGAAGAGGTTCTGATGAGCTTATTTGTAAGCACATACTGGCATTATATTTCCTATTCAAGGAGCTGACAAAAACTTTTCTAAACAATCCTCATGACTTGTGAATTATGGATGTATCTCTGCAAACCACTGAGTTTCTGACTGGAAGTTAAATAAAGCAGAAGAAAATACTTTTTTACTCTTTCTCTTAGTATTTTTATTCCCTGCACAGATCCTTTTATCTATTATTTTTACATGGCTTTTATGTAGTCGCACTTGACTCTATGCAGACACAGAGCCTCTGTGTTTCCACTGTATTTTTAATACTTTAAATAATGTGTGCACATTCTTCCTAGATATTGATTATTCTTCTTTTCTGAGTAGTCAAATGAACTTATCCGTCATAAATGTCGATGTTCATGTTCACACTGCTTTTTACACGCAAATATGTATTTTCATCAGGAAGAACTTGAGCATCCATTTCAGGCACCTCACAAGCCTGCATTGCCTTTCATCAAGGGTCAGTCACTGGACCCAGCTGTTTCACACCCTGTTGAGCCAGCCTTTCAGACTTTAGCACCAGGATCTAGGCTTTCAGAGCTTCCCAGTATGAAGCATCTCCTTATAAAAACAACCAGCATTTGCTGGTGAGGGATTTCAGTGAAAACAAGACTATTTGACAGAACAGCATGAGACGGAGATGCAAGATGGCAGCCATGCAATGAGGTGCAGCAATGGGTACATGGACGTCTTCCTCTCTCACAACCTCCCAGTTTACCATGTCCTGGAAACTACTGCAGCTCCACAGCAAGCAGTGATGCCCACAGGGGACCAGCCCTCCTCTTCGACTCACTGTGGCAGCAGCTGAAGCCAGGGCCCAGGCTGCTTCCACCCTCAGCCTGGAAGCAGACCCAACCCTTACAGCAGAGGTCAGCTGGTGTAAAGTTGATGTTTAGATACACAGTTCCCTAAGCACTGGGAGTGAAAAGGGTTGTCCATGCTGTTTCACATGTCTAATCCCATGCTGTAACTTCCTTCCTCCTCTTGCGTTAGCAACAGCTCCAGAGTCAGTGAGGTGGGAAGGCTTGTTTCCTTCCAGCAATCACAGTTCCATTTCTCAGAAGCTCTTACAACATTTGACGATGATTTCCAACTTTCCTGGAAGCCTCTATTTTTTTACTATTTTTCTATTTTTCACTATTTTTTCTATTTTTTACAAATCTGAATCACCTATCATGGTTGAGATATAATATTGAGAACACTAAAGCCATGCAAAGTTTATTCCTTCCGGGATACTCCTTATAGTATTGAAGAACTTTTCCAGGCATGAGTAAGCTGAACTTGCTGATGTGCTGGAGAGAAGCTCATTTGGAATGCTGGTGGTGCACTAGGGATCATCAAACTCAGTGAAGCTCCCTCCATCCCTCAGCTTCACCCTAATTTCAGGTGTCCACTCTGCTGGACACTGTCGCAGGTTGGAAAGGGGGATTGTTCCCACTGAAAGGAAATGAGACAATATAGAGTGTTGGCTCGAAAAGCAAACCAGCAAAACCTACTCAGGTGTCCACTCTGCTGGACACTGTCGCAGGTTGGAAAGGGGGATTGTTCCCACTGAAAGGAAATGAGACAATATAGAGTGTTGGCTCGAAAAGCAAACCAGAAAAACCTACACCAAAGGGAAACTTTTGGTGCTTATTAACAGCTTAGCAGCACGTTAATAAGTTCGTTAAGGCTTTAGTCGGGCAAAGGAAATGATAACACACAGACTATACGTATAAGGGATAGAAACAGAAAAGGTTTAATTGTAAAACGCCCCCAAAATAAAATCATTTTCA
>NW_010387879.1:24085-36148 GCF_000710305.1 Buceros rhinoceros silvestris | reverse complement strand
GGCCCCTGCTCCAGACTACCGGCCACGGCCCGTCACGGGGAGTTTGCGCGCGTTTTAACCCTCGCCTCACCTGGTCCCCGACCCTTGTGTATATCTGTTAATACCTAGGTGTTGTTTGCATAATACCGGTTTTGTTGATACTAAAATAGTTTTAGTTTCCAAAACTCAGCTGAGGCCTCGCCCGCTTTTTACCTTTCCCTTTGATCTCTCTCCTAACCCTTCCCTCCTGGAGCGGAGATGGGGCTGAGTGCAGAGAGAGACAGAATTGATCCTGTGGTTTGGCCCTGCCGCAGCCGGACCGGTGGCAGAGCGCGGGTCCCTTCTTCCCAAACTCTGGTCTCCATAGGCCAGAGGAGCAGCGTGTCCGTAGCTGTGACCCTGATGGTTGGGGATCAGCGACAGAGAGGTGAGGCGTCTGCCGTCCAGTCAAGAAGCTGCCTGAGACTTTTCCCCTGTTTTGTTACAGAGTTCTGTGTCCCCTTCCTTGTGTACTAGTATGTACTTCTGTATGATCCATCCGCAGGGTGTTTATTTCTACGCAGGCTCAGGAGGAAGACAGGCTCTCTGGAGCATGCAGTCCCATTCCTAAGGAACCAGGTTTAAGGCAGTTGTGATAAACATCAGATGATTCTGGGAGCTTATGGAAAATGAAACCTCTCAGACATTTCAGATTCGTCTCCTGCTAATTTTGGAAAACATTCTGTACACAGATACTGTATCTGTAATTCATATTTTCTGCCCTTACATCAAAACCGACTAATTAAGTTTCTGAGAATGTTTGAAAATAGCAGTTCTGCTACACCTTCTTCTGATCAAAAAGCACGACAAATAAATCCTCAACAACTGCTTTCATTTGACTACTGGCACTGCGTATCAGACTACTTCTCCATGGAAGGAAGTCTCACCAGCCTCAGCTAAATATTTGGGGTTACAAGCTGTTAAGAGCCCTCTATCAGATTTATTTTTATAGCTCTAGAAGTGATCAGGGCTGCTTCTCAGCACAAACTCAGCATTAGAGCTCCTGCTTCAAAGAGCCTGTAACGTAAACCGTGGAGGATCAAAAGCAAAGAGGTTGCCGCGGTGGGTGGAGAGTCCTCTAGGCCAGCACACGACTCCTCAGAGCGTGGCAGGGAAACCTGCCACGGCAAAGACTTTTTTGTGATAAAGCTGCTCCAAACTTCTCTGATTTCACGTTCTTACATGGAAAATATGTAACAAAAAAATCCCCAATCAACTCAAAATGATAAAAAACAGGTTGGAAATGCAGAATTTTGTACAATATCGTTGTTGTGGTCCCCACGGATGTCCAGTGTTTTCTTTACAGTGCAGACCTTTATATGCTTGTAAATACAGAGGACTAAAACGAAGATGCCACTTAGATTTTCATCTAGGGCCAAATGCCTCCTCAAGATTAAAGCTTCAGACTTTTAAGGAAAATGTAGCTTCTCGTAACGCTTCAAAAAGAAAGAGGTTGTTTTTACAATGGTCTCTGCATCGATTGGCTTCAGAGGAGACTGCCCGTGCTGCTGCGCTTCCGCTCTGGCAAAGGCGTGTGGATGGAAGCAGGAGAAATCAAGCGACTCTCTCTGAAGCAGTGGCTGGATTCTCTCTGTCTGCTCACTTCTTTGTGATTTTTTCACTCTGTTAAAGCCTCCTGATGGAAGATGTCGAACGCCTTTTTGACTTTCGCTGCTTTGGTGGGAGCTGAGGATTCTCAGGTCCCAGAAGACGGCCTCTGTAATTACCCTCCTTGCTGTGATCACTAGATTGATCTGCAGTGAAGCAGCACAGCATCAGCATACTCGAGCCTTTCTTTTATCTCTGGTGTGAAGGCTTGGGGAGTTTATCTTCCTGTGAGATTATCTCCTTTATTTTTTAATGCAAACCATTAAGAATATTGACAAATTAGTGAGATTTTATCAGAAAGGGGTTCTTTATAGAGAAAGCAAATATCTCAGGGATGCATTGGTTTTTATTTATCAGGGGAAAAGAGTCTTCTAACAACAACAAAAAAATATAATTGGGCGGTCAAACCCGAATACCTTATTTCAAAAGCTAAAACTTAGGAGCATGAGAATGCCAAATCACTTACAGTTTTGTACAACCTTCTGGATGCCCTTTTAAGGCTTAACAGAGGCTGCTTCCAAGATCGCTTGCTGTAAGATTAAACCACAAGGGCTAAATTTTCCTTTCATTGATATGACACCTCCAACAGATACGAGAATAGGCTCTGCCGTTTCCTTCTCGGGCACATGTGTTTGAATTCTGCACCTAGCGGTGCTCCGTTATATGCTGCATTCATTCGCTTTTTGCTCCTGGCAGATAAGCTGAGCACTATTAATATGAATTTCCATGTATTAATATGTTAATGTGCTGTGGCTAAATGCAGATAAGTAAGGAGGTGGAATGGAAAAAGTCCTCCAGCCATCCAGATTTTCAGCCATGCTCTGCCTGTACTGTTCCTTTTTCAAGCACTTTGTTAAGATTTTGACTTTACAAAATCGTAAAAAATGACCGCTGAAGAAAAGCCCAGAGGAAAAGAATATCATAAAGTGAGGAAGCACCCCCCCACCTGCATTTGTATTGGTGCCAACATCACTCGTGGATGCAGCCATCACAGCTTCCCGGGCGAAGGTGAATTGGGCCAAGGCGTTACTGCCCCACTGGGTGCTGTCTGCAGTTGTTAAAGGAACTCTTTCTCCTTTGAAACCCCGTTTTCAACAGTGTCACTTCACCACTGCTCTTGTTGCTGAAACTGAGCCAAGCAGACTAACTAACTGCTCAACCAAATTCTCCCGTTACCTCTTGAACACATAAAACCTAAACACTCCAGATCGTCAAGATACTCATTTGGAGGGAGGAAGAAGAGTTAAATACAGCAAGATATTCTTTTTTTTTTTTTTTCTGACAACCAGGTTTCATCAGTTACCACTACAATAAAAAAAACAGGAGTCATTTAATGGCAAGAGATACATGATTTACTTGCAAAACTCTAACGGTGTCAGTAGAGGTCTGTTAGCGAAGATGGACTCCAGATTTTTAGGTCTTGTGGGCAAGTGTGAACTTTCCTACGCTGCCTATAAAAGTGGGGGCATGACAGAGATGAAGAGCATGCCGAGCTCCTTTACACATATCTAATAATACGTCTAAAATCCACGCAAGAGCACTTCTGCCATTCTGGGTCTGGATTTATCTGCAGGAGAGTCAAAGGCTTCTGTTGGCTTCGGCCAGAGAGCTGCGAGCAACGCTTGCCCCACCAGCCAATGCTGCCCGGAGCCGTGGCTCCTCTGGGTCCTGCCTCAGTATTGCGGAGCTTTTAAAGAGGTCAGAGAGGGTCCAGCAAGAGGGACTCGAGAGGAGGCTGCTGCCAGGTTTCTCACAGCCCACAGTTAGGATATTTTTTTGACAGGAAAAGAGGTTCAGCTCCCTTTATGCAAGGTGAGAAGTTGTGCCGTGGTCTCCCGCAGCTGTGCTATGTCAGGAGTCTCTGGATCGTCGGGTAAAAGCCTTCCCTTGCCGTTGTGTCCTTCAGTGGATCACAGCCTCCATTATTCTTGGCCAAAAGTATTTCCAGCTGCATTGTTAAGTGCATTCAGCTTAAGTCTGTGAATAGTTTGGGGGTGAAAATAAACTGCAGTTTTTGGCAGACAATTTCTTTGCTTCCAAGAATTTCTTGGCTCTGTGTAGCTCGGCACCGTGGAGTGCGAGCACGAAGGCTGTTTCCTGCAGCTGGAGTGGGATTCACCGGGCAAAATCCTCCAATGCTTGTGGGAAAGGAAATGCCTGAGTTGTGTAAGCAGCGTTGTACTGCGAGCCCTTGAGATTCGTGCAGGTAACACAGTTACACAGTTTAGGCTGTGTAGATATGTTTTCACCCAGATTAAGTTGCATCCAGGGTGTGGATAAGTGCAGACAAGAAGACTGTTCCTTCCTTGAGGGTTTATTTTGGGCAACACGCTAGTTTTGAGGAACAAATATATCTTATGCCTGACTTCAGCATGCAAAGACTCGAACTCAGATTTCGAGACATTAAATGTTACTGCCCATGATTTTTTTTTTTTTTCTTTGTATGCTGTGTTAGTGCTGTTTCTTTTAAAAACAGAAATGGGTATATGGTTGCTCAATGCAGACAAAGCACATGACCTGTGGTCCTCCAGAGAAAGGCTGCGAGGGGACCAGTCCTCTCCTTTCTAACAGGTAACATGTTTCATTGCACAGATTTTGTAGTCCATTGACTCCTGCTCTCAGTAATCATATTTCTGTACAAATAATATATTTGACACAGAAGGCAAAATAAGAAAGGGGGAGATAGAGGAAAACGTGAAGATGCTTACGGGAAGAAATTCCAGTCTTTCTGAGGGACTTGAAGGAGAACCACCAAATCCATCTCTGAGAGGCTGAGACCACTGTTGTTTCTGTTCAGTAGAAACAGCATTGGTTTATTTTTTAACTAAACGCTGTAAAGCAGAAGCCACTGCAATGGCTTTGTCTCCTCTCCTTATCATAGCTGTTGTATCGTCCCAATATCCCTTACTCTCCACAATTCAATATGCTTCTGTCACGGCCTAACAAATGGCCATCCCAAGATGAAACACGTAAGAATTGAAAAATTTAGCAACTATGGGGCAAAAAAAGGTGTGAGATTCTGATTAAGGTTGTGTAGCAGTGATATCCATTATTACCTAGGAAAACCCAAGGATAAAAAAAGTCCTCTATTCCTAAAAGAAAAAAAAATGCAGAGTTTATTTTTCTGTTTTTTCAGAGAAATATTCTCAGAGACTCAGAACCCAAATCATTGTGCAGCTGTACCTTAGATTCTGTTACCACCCTATGGCGAATAGGAGGGGGGTGTGTGTGGAGGATTGGAGTAAGTGCTCTTAATCTGCCTCCACCCATTTCCTAGAGTAGCATCAGTCTAGAAAATGCCAGATGTACCTATAAAGGGAATCTATCACTTTAAAATTATAATAGGCACTTGACGCAACCTTTATATTAGTTAATTAGATTGCATGTAGCATGGTAATGAGGTCACAGAGACTAATTTGATGACCAGTGTTATAAATAGCCATTAATTAATGTATAATTAATCTTCACATTCATCGGAGACATTGCATCTGAGTTGTACATGAAAACAAAATTAGAGAACATCATACTTGTGTTACATATGATTGTTGATTAAGCGGCTGCCGTATCTAAATGATTCCCAAATTATCATGCAAATACTCCAGAAGGTAATCAGATAACAAGGGTTTGCTCGGTGTTAAGAGTTTGCTCAGTGCGCAACTACAAGCTAAATCATCAAGCGGCTGTTTGAACACAAAAATGCAGACTCACCAACACATCCTAAAAGAGCATTCCCTACTTACAAAAGCATGGTCTTACTTCTGATAAAGCTTGGATTTCATGATGGGAAAAAAAAAAGTGCTTAAGCCATTGCATAATTTCACATGGACTTTTGGTCAGATGCCCAGAGTGGGGGAAAACGCGGGGAAAGCACCTCATTTTGCGTATTTAGTTTATCTGTAGAATCTTTCATCAAGCCTTGGTGGCAATACGGGAAAAAGATAGATTGCCCCATATATCTCCTCTCTCAATCCCCCCTCCCTCAGCACAGCACGAAGAACAAATATTAGCAGAGCTTAACAGCCAGGTCAGCTGCAAGCTCTGAAAGTGCGGGTTTAAAATATGGGATGAATTCAGCAAAATTACTTTAAATATGATACATCTTGACCAATCTGGCTAATGAAGGAAGTGACACGCTTTCTCGTTTCATAGATGAGGAGATAACTCATTAATGAGCAATAATGTATCAGGGCTTAACACGGGGAGTTGCAAGAAGCAAACAGCTGGCTTATGGGACTCTCGGTGTGCTACTATTCACAAGTGGCCACCTTGAGCCAGCCGATCAGAAAGCAGATGACTAAAATGGATTAGCTACCTTTTTTTCTTTAAGGGAATCTATTTCTACAGGTTCTTTTCTTTTGTGTGTTTGCCATGAGCGTATGTGGTGGGAGCAGTGGACAGAACAGCAGGAGAACTGAGACACTGGGGAAATCTATCAAAGAAAGAAAGAAAGAAAAAGATTCCAAATCAGGGTGTGCTGGGGAGGTAGAAATGGGTGGAGTTCAGGCCAAGGAGGAGTAGTGCCAGGGTCACGTCCCTCCTCTGCTCTCCTCATGGAGCTATTGGTCTAAAACTGCCCCTGTATGGGTAGAAGAGCAAGAGAATGGGGGACCACAGAGAGCGGCGCACCCACGAGAGCTGGGGTGCTGCTGATGAGGAGCATGCCCTGTTTAGGTGGAAACAGCTAGAAGCAAGCAGCTCAAGAAAAAGGGGCAATAAAACAATCAAACTGCTTCTTGCTCTACCATGCTCCTGTAATGACATGCAGCCAGGGTGGTCCTTAGTTCTTGGTTCCTCTTGGCTTCCCCATCTTACTCTTGCTGACTTGTGAGGAGAGAATCTTTTCACAGAGATCTGCTAGGGAGGGGGTCTGTTGGTGCCACCAGGTAACAGTCTCCTTAGACCTTAGCAAATACTGTCCTGAGGACTCTGCCTATGGAGTACAGCTGTGCTGTCTAGTCCTCCAGTTCCAACACTGCTGGTTTAAGTAAGTCCAGACCCACAGTCATGGATAAATCACTCCCTAAACCCCATAATCCAAGTAATTGTTTTTGCATGGTCGTAAGAGAATATTTTTTAAAAGTTGTGAATGTTGAGACTTGATCATTTCTAGAAAATGGTTGTAAAAATAGTGCCTTATTAATTCTAAATGATTTCCAGATCAAGGCTGTTCGATTTTCAAATCAAAGCTTCAATCTGCAAGCATTTATAAGTAGTAGCCTTCTTCATGTCAATAGTTCTATTGAATTTATGCTGTGAATTGAGAAAATGAAACCACGTCCCCTCAGCACTGCAAACTGGAGCTAGGACCCAGATCGTGCTCTGTCTCGCATTACACCAGTTACAGAACTGGACTTTCATTAGCACCAGGGCTAATCAAAGACCTTGGATCCAAACTGTTCTGACAGAAAATTGGCTACTTGACAAAATTAATATTTTCATGAGAATGCTTTCCAGAGAACAAGTCTTTTTTTTGTGTGTGTGTGTAAAAGAAGCTTTCTTTATCCTCCCCACAGTTTCAGACACACGCATACGTAACTGGGTTGCAGAGATGCCACCACAAATTTCTAGTGCTGTTTGTGTCAAAGTCCCTGTGTCACATCACCTCTTCTATGTTGAACTGATCTTCCAAATGAAAGGGCAGATGAGGATGCTTCACAGGAAACAGCATCCAGGCAGAAATCCAGGGATTTAGGAAGGAAAAAAAAAATTAGCAGACTCCTGTTCTTCATTTCCATAAAATACTGCTACAGCTTTCTGAGTCCATTTTTGGTGAAATTGAAAGTATTTGGCTTTCTGAGAAGTTAAATATTTCTTTTAAAAGTGTCCCTCTGTTTCTGATTAGATATCGTGCAATATTTTGTTGTAACTGGTAAATCACATGAAAAAGAACTTACTGAAGCATAGCTATTGCCCTGGAAAGTGGAAATTAAAAATTACTTTAAAATAGACCCAAGTTTTCCGATCCCTTACAGAGAAAACTGAAAACACTGAGTAAAAATAAAAAATTCTGGGTTTATGATCAGGGCTAACATTTGACAAAGTCCTTTCAACTAATGTTGTTTTTTAAAAAATCTCTTATTATCATTTATTGCAACATAACGTTATAATTATCTTTTGGATTTGAATAGAAACAAAAAGGAGACCAATGCTAACAGCAGACACAAAACCAAGACATGTCTGTAAGTCAGCCTCATGTCTGCTTTGGAGCAGGAATAAGTACATGTGGCAGAAAACAGTGGCACAAAACCTTGTGCTTCTTGTTTCAAAATGGAAAAGAAAAATCAACAGCTAAAGTCAGGGAGTTATTCTGTGTCTGTAGTGAACCCAGTCTGATCACATATCAGAAATGGCCAGTTTTACGTTAAGGTATGATTTGGATGACTCCCTTTACAACTCCCCCCGTCCGCTCTAGCCTTTCAGCGTTTACAGACAGTTATGCGTTGAAGGTTTATCCTCAGAGAAAAAAGATGAGCCAAGTTTTGAAAACGAGGTACGCAAGGCCTGGATGAACATGTGGGGCTCGGAAATGATCGAGTCCTTACAGTGTGAAGCTGCGTGCTGGCTAATCTAACCCATTTCTCTGAACGACACAAAAGACCTGTGTGAGCTGTAAGCCATTATCTATATGGAATTAATATAAGTACTGTAATCCAGTGTAACATTGATACATATATATTGTAGACAGAGGGTTATTACTGCTATGGTAGGGAAGGCACCAAACAGCCTCATAGCAAATCAGGTGCTGGTGTTGCAGAGACACAGATAAAATACATACATCTCAAGAGAGGAATCAAACTTGAATGTTAGCTAGATTTTCCCAGTACATTTCTGTACATTCTGATAATTTCCTTATATTTTGTATAGGGAAAAAAAAAATCTCTGTGAGCTTCCTGGATGAAAGGCATTGTATAATTAATAAGTCTTAGGTCTGTGATACATTCTGAGTACTCCTGTAAGAGCAAACATGGTTGCAAAGTCATTGCTGCTTTTTATCAAGAAAGAGTCCAAAAGCTCCCATTAAGGTCGAAGTTAAGAATAAACACTGCTTGTTGGTACGAGTGCCCACAAATCTGTATAACTGGCACTATCATATTAAAATCAACCTTAAATTCATTTCAGAGCTCCCTGCAAAATAGGTGGATAGAAAGGGGCAAGTAGTTATGATGGGAAATCCTGGTTCATTCCCCTCTCCCTGGTAACAGCCTGAGAGTGGAGATTATGGAAACAAGAGGAAAAGTGGAGGATTTATAAGCTGGTAATTCTCTTATTTACATAGTGAGTCTCAAGTCTAACAGCTCACAATGTGGTCTCAGCTCTCACTCACCCCTTACCTGCTCTTTACTTATTTAATTCCTGAAGATAACTTGCCTATTAATGAGGAAAGATACAGATTAGGAGGTGTAATTTCATTTTCTTCTTTCCCTCTTCAAAGCCTCTAATGTTGGAGTGTAAAACAAAGATCTGTCAACCTGAAAGCACTGTTGATTTTGTATTAATGACTTATTCTATGACTTCAGGGCTAAAATTTTCCTTTCTGCTGAAGGATATTAATGATTAAGAACAAATGGCCAACATACAAATTGAGGGACATATGCTTATATGCTTTTATAACCCTGCAGTGACAATAACCTGGTGTCAGCCTACAGGTAAGAGAGGGGAGAGGGCAATTTTCTTTGGTAGGTGGGTACAAGGAAGGCAGCCACATGCTGTCAGTCATACCTTAACTATTGAGAGGATGCTTTACTGAGAGCAGTGCCCACCGGTATCTTACTCTGGTGACCAGATTGTGGGGTCAGCAGCCTTTCAGGATAAGGCTCTGAACTGCCAGCAGCATCAGATCAGAGATAAGCCCGGTCTGCTCCTAGGCTGTATTTGCTGAAATTAATTTTGCCAACGGAAAAGCCACCTTCAAAAATATTTCAAACTTGATGATTTCCTGCTTTTACAGTGTCAGGAAACTGCTCCACAAGAGACTGGGCAGTGGGAGGCTTTGAAAGGGAATCCTGTGTGCTGGGGCAACAGTCACTCATCTGCTGAAGACTCCTTTTTGGGGGCACCCTAAAACTGAACCGTCTTAAAAATAACAACTTCTCCATGCAAGAAAGAAGAAAAAAAAAAAAAACAACAAACCAAACTGAACCTTTGCTGAAGGGTTGGGATAAGATAGACATGGAACCACTCAGAAAGCCTTCCTGTATATTGATTTCATGGTCTAGATACCCTTTTTTCATCCTGACTCTTCCAGGATAAGCCCCAAGCCTGCATTTTTTCCCCTTTCACACTGTGGTTTCTGTGATGCAGCCAGGGAGCGTTGGACAGTTAAAGGGGCAGAGGCTGAGGGTGCTGCATAGATGAGACAGACCAGAATTTAGCTTCTACCGAAACACAGGCATCTCCTTCCTCAGTAGACAAAAGGCTGTAAATATCACCGAATAATAGAGGTACGAATAGAAAAAAACCTATCTGCTCTTCTCTTTCTGTTCTTTTACTCAGCTTTCTTGAAATTGTGGCATTTCTCAATGGTAGATACATTTATGTTGCCATGTAATTCATTACCCAAGGGTCTGTAGTGTAAAATACAATTTTCATACTTGGATTCCAACCATACCTGCCATGCATAATAAACCCCACACATTCATTTCTCAAAAAGAAATCAAATTCCTTTTGGAGGCGTGCTTTTATAGATGGATGAATCTGCAGTGCTTCTGATTAGACTAGAATGAAAAGGAAAGGAGAAGAAAGAAAAATTTTGTCCCGCTGGATATTTGTTCGCAGTGTTAAAACAGCTTCTGGGAAGAAGGATTGCCTGTTTCTTTAAATAGAATATTGCTTGCTAGCCATGTGTATCGCACAATTAAGTGGGAGACAATTACTCCACTGTCTGCAGACCGAGGAGAAATGTATGCGTGCCGATACGTTCTGCCTTGCTGATGTCCTCGCAAGCAGCTTTGTACAGCTGCCCCAAGGCTTTCCCCTCATTGCCAGCTGATCTCAAGCACTGGCCTTGTGTGGCGGGCTCAGCAAGAACAAAGCCACCAAGCCAACACCAAAGCCCCTTTCTGAGCTGGGAGTTGACAGCATCACCGATCTCGGCTCCAGGACGTATCTTGACGGTGGTGACATTAACAGCTCAGTGTGACCTGCCAGCCAGGGTGTCCAGCACCCTGCTGCAAAAAGCTGCTCGGGGAGTCCTGGCTGACAACCCTGCCAGCAATATAAGAGCCCCTCTAAAAGGGTTTGACAGCGCAGCCACGAGCTCCTCACACAAACAGTCGTAGCCCGTTGAGTTATTAATGATTTATTATGTCGCCATTTGTTTGTTTTGCCCTGAAAGCAGCACTCTGCGCCGGTGGGGCATAGGTGTCGTGAGAGGCATGCGGTGGAGCAGGGTGGTTCTGCTGGGTGCTTAATGCCCCGAATTTCCATGGAAGTAAACGGAATCTGTCATTGTCCAGCATCTCAGAGGAGCAGGTACGAATTAGCAAGCAGCAAGTGGAGTAGTGAAAAACAGCAGTGCAGGAAAGTTGGCTGTGGTGCAGCCCAGAAGATTAAGAAGCTGCCACACTTGCTCATGGGAAATTATTAGCCACCGTGTTTTATAAAATAATAAAGCACATAACGCTCTCTGCAGTTCATGCTTGCTTCTCCACTAAATGTAGCACAAGTTCATAATAGGGGACATAAATATTCCAGCATCTCTGAAAGGTGCACAAAGGATGGGAATGCTGTAGTTCTCTGCCCTCGGCTTGCCTGTCGCTGGGCATACAGCCAGCTCAAAAGCACAGAAAATCAGAAGCGTCCATATGAGGATACGCGTGACTGCAGGCCAAGAAGAAATCCCATATACATCTCCAACATCTGCTTAAGGCTGCCATTCCCTCTCCCAGGTCTTACTCAGAACCTCTCTGGAGTCAAGGAAATGATGACTTTTGCATTCCCTGGGTTTCAGATGCATCCCTAATCCACCTGACTGCAGGGAGCCTTTACCATCGCCAAGGTTTCGGGTAAGGGCTCACATTCCATATGGTATCTGCTAGGTTTTCATATCACTGGGCTGGTTCAGAGAGAACGTATCAGCAAATGCTTGTTTTGAACATGCTCACTAGTCTTACTTAGTGTCAGAGTTCCAATACCAAGTGAGGTTCACTGCGTCTGTTTACGTACAGACGAAATAGAACCTTAGCACGTAAGAAAAATAAATTTGCAGAAGGTGAGAGTTGCATGTGTGATTCAGCGAGAGAAATAACTCCCAGGACTCCTACTGTCTTATCAAGTGATCTTGGGATTAGAGTGGCACAGTTAATTTTGGATACCATGCTTCTGCTGGCTGAATAAATAGCTCAGTAAGTAAGTGTAGGGTCTAACCAGTCATTCATTATAATCTGCAATTTGATTCAGTAAATTAAGATTTGAATTTTCATCCATCTTATAGGGAAA
>NW_010387879.1:9969-24011 GCF_000710305.1 Buceros rhinoceros silvestris | reverse complement strand
GGAAAGAAAACCTCCGAGCAATGTGCATTCACATATTCCACTAAGACTTTCCCAAAATGTTTCAGTCGGAATCCAGACTTCTGGGTGTGCTTACACCTAGGGCCCACAAATAAAACTCTAACATAAACCTTACAAGATGATTAGCTTAATGTAAAACCAACAACAACAAAGAATCTTGGCTGTGGTCACCTTTTCCTCTTGCCCTCTGTTCCTGATTAACGTTACCGGAACATCTATAGGATCATGTGTGTGTTTTGCAGCTGTCCCACCAATGGTGAGGGAAGTTTTGCACTTACTTACAATAAAGAAAGCAGTAACAGACCTCGCAGAGTTGATCTTTGTTCACCACTGCTGCTCGCAGAAGCATTTCTGAATGTGATCTGTCCCTGCTGAGATTTCACAGGAGCGTGGACATACTTTCAGGGAGATGCCCACAGATTGATCTGAAGAGCTCTGGGAAGGAAGGGTTTAGAGTCAGCTTAGACTTACTTATCTCCATACTCGCCCTTCCTTCAAGGGAAGATGCCACGAAGCAGAGGGAACAGAGGGAAACACTCTCCACCAACTCTCACCATCTCCTTTCTCATGTTTTCCTCTGCCTCCTCCCACCAGCTTGTCATTAAAACTTACATATATAATGGAAGAACATCTAGTTAAGTTTCTTGGCGCTTGAATTAACAGTTACCTTCACAGTACCAAATCAGACAACATCTCCAGGCTGATGATACACTGAAAATTGTGTGAGAACACAGGCAGAAGCACTAATAGTGCGTGTACCATTAACTTCAAGCTGATAAAACATTAACTGCTTGATTCCTGCCACATATACCAGATAGCTCTTCCAACACTACGTCACCGTTTGAAGATTACCTCTCAGAACCTGAGAGTAGTTTAACTGTGGTTAAATCCCTTTAGAATTTGTGGAGTTTGGAGCACTTAGTCGACATAAATAAAACCAAAGGCAACATTTCAGAAAACGTGTTATTTTGTATTTTCCTAGGTTGTTAGAATTTGTCACTTTTTAGCTCAAATATTTTTGGCCCTTCCAAACTTTTGAGTTCCAAAAAGTCTGAGGAAGAGGAACAATGCACCAAGGCTTGGTCTGGAGTGCCTGGAAAGGATTTTGACAACAAAAGTGCAGGTGCAGTGAAGGAGGTGTGCCATCCCACTTGGTTTTCCATAATTTTTTTCTGATCCAGCTGTAAGAAGTGTTCCATTCTGGCCCACTGGATGGCTCTGTGATCATTTAGTCACGGGGCAAGGCTGAATTGAACCAGTGTACACCAGGAGGCATTTTACTTTTGTTAGTAGACCTGCAGCGGTGCCCTCTGAGCATCCCCTAAGATTCCTTATACTCATATACTGGTTCAAATTCATCAGCACTTCCTCAGAAAATTTGCTGTGCCAATAGGTCAGGGTTTTTTCTTTGATTTTGTTTGGGATTTTCTCCTCTGAAATGGATGAGAAGAAGAGGAGGCAGAAAATAGGAAGAATACTCCTTGAAATATTGTCTCTTGGAAAGTGAAGCTGCTAAAGGTTTGAGATTATAGGTCCACGTCATTTGAGGGCACGAAACATCAACGTATGACCTTTTGGCAACTGTTACTGCCAAGTTAAAAATCACCCAGCAACTTCCACTGGTAAGGACGACGGAAGGAAATCTGTGCCATCTCCGTTTCCTCGGCTCTTGACAAATGGTGGGCATCAATGGGAACCCTAAGGCTTAGAAACCTCAGGAAGAACTTGACTTTGTTGAAAACATCCAGTCCTGAAACACCAGTGGCTGAACTGATGTGCGGAACTAAACAGGAACACTTTGAGAAAATGCTACCCTGACTTTTTCCTCCCCTTTCAGAGCAAGGGTGAGGAACACACACCACAGTCTGCACAAGCAGGTAAGGGAAAGTCAACACTTATCTCACGGAAATCCTCAACAAGAACTCATTTATCAGGGGATATACAGAAAAATTTTATTAATCACTCAACCAAGCTGTTATCCACTCTCTCTGAATTTCCTACACAGACTCAAAAGGGAGAGGGGATAAAGGAAAGAAAAAGTAAATCCTGCAGTCAAGGGCCACCAGTAAGGGAGTGCTTTATCATAAACGTCTCTTAGCTCTGTGCCAAGGCAGCACTTCACCTCTACTTGCGCTGCCAGAGGATAACTCATGGTTGGGAGGGATCCAGGGTATCCACTCCACTCCTTGTGCCAGCCACTGGTACAGGGAGGCACTGGGCACCCACCCCCCCATACCCGGGCCAGCACCCATCATATTCCAGCCAGATGCCAGGGGTCAAGACGCTGAGGAAGTCCCTGTTAATCGCCAAATGAAGCCGCGCTGAGCAGCTCTTTGGTATGCTGGTGGGAGACAGGGTGCCTCCAGGCTGGTCCCACTACAGGGGTGAGCTCTGCCTGCCTGCCAAAATGGGGGCACTGGTGGGAGGGCAGGGGATTCACACCAAGGCTGCGCAGTAAAACACTGCTGAACTCACTGCTGTTTTGGCTGTAGTATAATAGAAATTAATATATGCATATAAATACGTGTATGTATTTGCAAATGCACCGTCCGGGTAGATAGAACTATGACTATACAACCATGTTCTGCTTACAGAGTACCAAGGCCTTCCTCAAACCTCTTGGTTTGAGGCTTCAGGAGATTAAATTCCATCCAATGGACACTGCAGGCACCTTGTCCCATTTCAGGTGCTGACGCTTGGTTCCTTGTATCAGGAACTTCGCCAAAACCCTATTTTTATGCCTGAGGTAAGATTTAGCCTGTGTTTGTGTTCAGTAAGAGTCTGATGAGCAATTGTACTTGCCCCACAGATGAGCAACACACAGAGTTCAATTCAAGCATGTAATTAATGGTCACTGCTTAAAAGCAGTATTTCATTTGATTTATAGCGCATGACATTCGTTTTCAGCCCCTCTTGTTAATTAGCCCTATTAGTCGCCTTTTCTACAGCCAGCTTTTATTAGCTACTTGCAAGAGTTTCCTTGGTTTGGGGTGAGGGGATGAAGCAAAAGCCTTGCTGCAAGATTAGCTACAGGTTAATTATCTCCTTGTCCCGATCAGCAGAGTGGCAGCTACGCTGGCAGCCTCAGGTGCTTCGATCCTGCCGTGCTGAGGGGACCATATTTACGTTTTGGTGCAGGGCCGTAGCAAAACACTCATGACACATCAGTGGCACTTGACATGCTAGTCAAGTGGGGTATGTGGACACAGGGAGGGAGTCACTTACTCCCCAGGCAGCACAGCCTCGTCTCCCCAGCAGGTTATGAGCAGTGTCCCCTTGGCAGCATTCCCAGCACTCAGGAAGCTAGTGGAACCTGAATGTCAGGTGAAGAAACCTGTCAGCACCTGTCAAAGCAGGAACATGTGAGCCAGCCTAGACTGGACCATTGTGGAGGATGTGATGGGGACAATTGTGTGATGGGGACAGTCTTTTTAGCAGGGCCGGTTGTGACAGGATAACGGCTGATGGGCTTAAAGTAAAAGAAGATGAGATACAAAATATTTTTTGACAATGAGCATGATGAAACACTGGCACAAGTTGTCCAGAGAGGTGGTGGATCCTCCATCTCTGGAAACATTCCAGGTCAGGTTGTCTGGGGCTCTGAGCAACCTGCTCTAGTTGAAGATGTCTCTGCTGACTGCAGGAGGGTTGGACTAGAGCACCTTTGAAGGTCCCTCCCAACCCAAAGCATCCTCTGATTCTGTGATTCTATGAAGTGTCAGGGAGCAGTCTAGAGGGGAAGCCTGGAGGGATCTGGGGCTGATGGTGCCGGCACTCACCCCCCAAGACCCTCTCCAGCACTTCAGCTGGAGGTTATCATACGCCAGCCCTGACCTGCTCTGCTGCGGCTCCCTCAGCATCTCCGTGGCACAGTGGATATGCCCCAGCTGCTTACACAGCCTGAAAAATACCCATTAGCTGCAGAAAAGATCCAGCTGGAATGAAGAAGCAGAAGTAAATAATGGTGAGTGTACTCCTGAGTCCGACCTCTCCCTCCCCTTCTCTGTCTGGCATCAAAGGCTGGCCTTCTGCCAGCCCCTTCCTCCTCAGAAAACAACAGAAACAATACTTGGGAGGAAAATGAGTCTTCTGCTGGGTAAATCTCTAAAGCCTACCTTCTGAATATGCTCACCCTCCTGGCAAGTGCCTGGGCCGTGCTCAGAGGCCGTCTAATTGTCACGGATAGATCAGCAAACCTCTTTGAAAGCCGTGTCAGCCCCGTTTAATTATTTTGCTTCACACTTGGGTGCCTTTAACACAACAGTGCCTGCAAGGTGTTCTCTAAGGCTGCCTGGGAGAAGAGCAGCTGCTTTAAAGGTTGGAGGGGAAGCAAAAAACCTGAAGATTCATTACGGTTTCCAAGGAAAGTAAAATGAAATCAAACAAGAACTCAAAACAATTGCCCTAGTAATCAGCATCATGATTAAGGAAATGGACCAGAGAGAGACCAAAAGATGCATCATAAATCTTCGGGATGAGCTCCCCACACACTGCTCCATGACAGCTGGCTGCTCATCACCTTATAAACACTGTGCAGTTTGGATGCTGGAAAATGCTGAGGTGCTGCTTGTGCAAAACCAAAAGCAGATGGAAGCCCCACGTTCCTGTAGGAAGGAGGCTACAGGCTGGCAAACCGCAATGGTGCCGCCTGTGACCTCATCTCCCGTTACTGCTCCTTTGGGTATTGTTTATCCCCACTCAGGACTACACTAATTAACCATCACGTCAGTGTAGGAGCTTCTCACTCTTGATCTCTATGTAGTTGGGAAAATCAGGTCCTTTTGAAACCTTCATACAAACCAAATAAAGTCTCATTTTGCAGAATTCACTGGGAGACCAGGCAACATGAAAGACCCTCAGAAAAGGTAAAAACAGAACATCTGAAAAATCCTTTCTGAGTCACATCAACCACTGCTTAGCCAGGAGAAATGAGATTAGACAGTTTGCAAAGAAGGGTGTCGACATGTATCTGTGGGACAGGCACATCAAGATGGGTGTTGGCTTCTCAGGAACATCACCTAATGCTTGGAGAGTTCAGCAGAGAAATATCTTTTTGGTCCTGACTGAGATTTTCTGATATGTAGGCAAGCATTAAAATGTGAACAACATATGTAAACTGAGAATACAACCCATGTTATGTGACACGCTTCCGCTCCTCTTCTCTGCCATTCATTCTTTGTCACGTGATTTCTTCCTCCTCTTTTTAAGTATTTCTTCCATGAAGTCAAATCCCGCTGGTATAGCTGGTACAGATACTGGCATAGACACGTTGGTATACTGGGCCCTATTTTGGTTTTCTCCAGAGCTCTCCCGAGTTTCTCTGCATGCAGTTCATCCCAGAGTTACATCGATGAAGAAGTGCCTTTTGTATCTAACTAAAAAATGCACTTGTTTTTTCTCAGGTTGTGAAGTGCCACCCATGCCCACGAATTAGAGATACAAACAATAAAGGAAATAGCACCTAAGCCCCCAAAGCACATAAAATTAGCATCGATCAGCATTAATTTTGCCAGCAGTTATGTTTTCCAAATTCTGTTCTCCACCTTCTAATAACATCCTCAAATTATATGGCACAAGACTCAAATTGCTACTTACACCAACATCGAGATGTAGTAATTGCTCTTGTTACAGCGAAGTAAGCGTGTGGGGAAAGCAGCAGCTTTGTGTCTACTCTACGGCTGTTTCCATGTAAATCAGCCTTTCTGCACAAGAGAAAGGAAACGGTTTGGTCCCTACGTGATAAAGGTGACCCAAGTGCCACAGCTGCCCACCCCGGGCTTTTTCCTTGATGAGCACTGTTTTCTCTTGGAAATTGTCAGGCGTAAGTCATGATTTTTAAAAAATTTTAAAAAACCAAACAACAAACCAACATTAAAAATGGACAGAGCAAAAGGATCATTTTGAACTATCATGTTGAACTGTATTTGCAATTTTTCTGTCACATTTTGACGTTAGAGATTTGCACAGTTAACAACTTACATCACGGTTAACATCTAACATCTTACAAGGTTCTTCTCTATCCCTGTGGATTTATCAAAAATCCTTTAATCCTCACAGAGGAAAAATACGCTTTTCTACAGTTCCTTGCAGCTATTTTTTATCATACATGTTGATTTAACAGAATTATTATACACGATATTTACTACTTAGTTATTAAACTTGTCACTTTTAGTTCCTAGTTCATGGAGATCATAAATGTTACTGTAGTTCTAAATGAAATACGATGGTGTATTTTGAAGAGTTACCTCCCTTACTGGTGAGTACATTTCTTGACTGGTCTATTGAAAGTGAAAAGAGTGAAAAAAGGGGGAAAGGCTTCCATCTAGAAGAGCAGTGAAGTAAATGCAGGAAAGGGGCTGATGGAAATGAATTAGGGCGAATATGACTTCGTGTATCCCGTGACAGCTTAAGATACAACCCAGAAGTAAACTCAGTACAGGAGAAGTGCTTTCATGGCTGACATACTACTTCAGAAACTTTTTTCTTCTTTTCTTATGTATATAACAAATGTGGCTTTCACATCCTTTTCTGCCCTCGTGGGAGGAGGGCAGAGAAGTTTTCCAGTAGGATAGACTGGTGTCATTACCGGTCTATATGCACGCCGGAAAAAATGTTTGGGACATGTTCAGAGTAAAACAAGCTTTAATTTCCCTACCTGTGAAACCCCGCTCTCTTTCTGAAGCAACTCTAACAGAAGAGATTTCTTATCTTATATTTATTCTGGACTGACTCAGTGTTAAGGGTCGAGGACACTCAGGATGGAAAATAAATGGAGAGTGCTTCGGAAATGGAAAAAGCAAAGATGTAGAGAGACTGGAATATATGTGGAAAACACTCTTCCCTCTCTTCCATCTCTTCCATCTGTCATCACAGCCATCTCCGCCAGAGCATCCACAGCCCGACTCCACGACAACTGCCTCAGTAGGTCTGGCTTTGTCCTGCTCGCTCAACAGCAGTGGGACTGCTACAGAAGATGGCACGTGTCTGTAACCCAATAGGCACTTGGCAGGGCCTCCTCATCCCTCCTGGCAAAAGATTAATGTGTTCTCAGACATTTGGGGGTTTTCTGTGCCACTTGGGTCAGCAACGCTTATGGTCAGCCCCAAGGAATTCTTGGCAGGGGCAAAGCCCAGATCCCAAGCTGCCAGATGCGCCTGTGTCCAAGAGCAGCTGGGTCTGGTCGGTCTCTGCGCCAGGGACTGGGCTGTCAGCGTGCATGTGTGAGAGGGAGAAAAACAAAACAAAACAAACCCCCAAAATCTGGTCTGCAACATCACTCCATAGGCTTGATTTAGTTGGTTTCATGTGGAAGCTATCGGATTTTTGCTTTATAGCGAAAATTGTCCTCGGTGCCAGCTTATCGCGTACCTCCGTTTGTGGGAAGTTCCATCAGACCCAGCACTGGTGTGAATATAAAAAGCTACTGACTATTTTCATAGTCTGTCCCGCCGGCCCCTCCCCTCCGCATTTCTCTGCAGTTTTAGATTCCAGCTGCCTCTAGAGCCTTCTTGTGAGTCGCCTCTTATTTTTGGTTTATTTATCCAGAAGATGCTTTCACCCTCCCAAAAGCCTGAACAGCATTGACTGCCATTTCTGTTGTGCCGGTACTAACTGTTACACAGTGTTAGAAAATCCATGACAGTGTCTTCAGCTTGTCGAGAAGAAACAGAGCTGAGAAATGATTGTGTAGGAGAGAGAGGAAAGGTCAAAGTGCTGGATGTTATCCTGAAAAACAGTGTTTTGTTAATAAATATGTTGTTTGCCAAGAGAGGCAGACTTTGGGATATCCACACTGTGGGAAATCTCTCTTCTAAGCTATCGAAAGCACTACGATGCTTTGCCACGTGGACAGAAAACCTCCACCCAAGGATCATCTCGGGGCCAAACCCCTTCCCTCTAAGTCAATAACCACTCAGAGCTGTGGAGGATGTTTTGCAAGGCTGAGAGCAGCTCGTGGAAGGCCTCGCAGGAACGCTGGTCACATCGTTATCCACCTGTTCAGAGCAGAATTCATTACATGTCTATCTTATGGGGAAATTATTTAAACCAGAAGATAAATGCGGCAGGAAGAGTTTCCTTGCAGTGAAAGAGGACCGCAACATAGCAGAGGGTGGAATTAACTTTTATCTGACCTTACAGAAATCTTGACTTCACTTGAAGCAAGCGATAACATGTTACATGTAAAACGTTTTGTATGGAACGCTTTTCCCCCTTCTGATACTGGTTCTGAATTTCCTTCTGTAGCTTGCTGGTGGCTGCTGAGAGCTTGACACAGATCTGTACGGTGCGATACTTTCTCCCTTTCTAACAGACTCCGGAAACGTCCACAGCTATCTGGCACACACCATCCGTTCTTGCTGGAGCGACATCAGTAGCACAAATGCGGGTTTGCAGTATCACAGGAAGAGAGAGGTGGTAGCAGAGTGCTGATTACCCGGGAGAATTTTTCTTTCTAATAAAAACAGTATGCCCCCCCCCCAAAAAAAACCTCATTGAACTATAATGATTATTCAGTGCTTAACGTGTGATGCTAGTTGGAAGTAAAAAGGGATTGTTAATCCTAAACCCAGTTATCACAGCCTTAGCACCAAAGCCCTTGACCTGTGGGTACCAAGATGTACAAAAGATTCGTGATGTGTCAGCACCTATGCAAAGTCTCTCCTTGCACAGTGGGCTGTTCTTCCCAAACTGTCAAGAAAGTGCCAGAGTAATCAAACTAACAGGGCTCCATAAATGCTAGTACAATACAGTTGCAAACTGGGAACTGAATCTCCCAGGTGACAGCTCTGTGGCCATTGTAGTGATTGTGGTGGAAAACTCTCCATTTCAAAGATGCTCCATCTTATTACCTATGCTGAGCAGGGATGCATTTTCCACTTGTGGCCCTAATACCAGGTATGAGGGTAATGCAGAAGGCTGTGACCTGCACAGAGCTATGGAGTGGTGCTCCTTGCACATGGACAACCTAGCACATGCGAGATGTAGGCTGTAATATATATGATGCAGTCATATGTGTAACGTGCTAAGCAGAGGAATACCAAGAGCTCAGCTTCGTAGAATTACTCCCACCTCTGCCAAGGCACTGGAGCCAAGACCAGTCCTAGCTGCTCTAGCAGGTGGCTTCAAAGAACAAGAAGTAATTGGCGTGCATGAGAATGGTTGCTCAACTGTTTTTAACATGTAGGTCACTCATTTTTACATGAGAATAAATGCAGCAGACAGTACAAGCAGGCTTGGAATGAGATCGAAAAATATAGCCTTGAGACTGTGGGGGAAAGGTTCATTGAGTTTTGACAGCATCGAGAGATAATGCAAACAGCCCAGAGGTCAGAGTTATGGCCAAAATTAAATTAATACAATGTTGCTTGTCTGGTCCCACAGGGAGAATTGTCTGCACCTGAGAACCAGTCTGGCCTGATCCCAGGTGAGTCAGAGCTGGTGCCAGCAGAGGATATTCCCCCAGGTCTCAGGCCGAGACACACCCTTGACCATCTATGGCCAACCCTGAAATCTAAGGACGAGGGCTGCCTGGATGTCAGCCAGTGCATCCCTACCGCTGACCCGCGCGTGCCAGTCTGACCACACATAATCACAGGGAAACGAAGGAAAGTGGGTTTTGGTTTTTTTTTTTTCCTCCTCCTCATCCCCCTCATCCTTTTTCCACAGGATCAGGTTTTAATTTCAATTTGTCATGAGGTCAGAATGGTGCAGGTGGCAATAGATGGAAAAAGAAAAAGCAGCACTATTTCTGTAATAGTTTGAGAGGTACAGATGACCTGTTTTATACTTCTCCCTCTTTAATAATAATTATATGGTGTGACTTAGATGGGCTGATTGGGTAATTAATATTTGTGAATTAATATTTAATGAGGGAAAAAACCCAGGAAAATGTGGAACTATCTTCCAATTTTTTTTTAAATGTAAAACTAGCTGCATTGTACCATGAAAACTCATCAGGCAGGCACCACCAAACCCACCACTTCCGTTTGAATGAGCCGCATTACAGAGCCCAAATCAGCTCCTCCATTCTCCAGTAAGAAGAAAGGTACATAAAAGCCTTCTTTTCTGCTTCTAAACTACCCACTCATCAGTTTTATTTACATCTAAAATCCAGTAATCATAAAATTCCTTACAGCCTGTTCCCATATTACAGAAACAATGGTCCAGAACCAAATAATGGAATAATAATTTAATCTCAGCTCTTGGATGCTGCCCATGAGCAACGTAAAGAGAACGATCACTGCTGTGACTGAACTGCACCTGGGGCTACGGACCAGCCGGTGTGCAGAGCTGCTGCTCTGGTGCTTGTGAACTTGCGCAGCTATTTCAGCTCACTTGTGCTGCGATGTAACGCCGGGGTGGCACACAAATGATGTGCAGAGCACTGGGAATATTTGGTGAGAGGTTCCAGAGGAGGCCACGAAGATGATCAGGGAGCTGTGAAGAAAGACTGAGAGTTGGGGTTGTTCGGCCTGGAGAAGCGTGGGACTACAGCGTAGTTGTTGGACAGGCAGCAGGTTGGAGGAACTGCGTGTGATCAACGGGACAGAAACGACATGCAAAGTTCTTCAGGTCAAAAGCAGTTTCTCTTTCCTACCAGAAAGGCAGGCAAATGAGGGGAAAACTGATGAAAAAAGTTGCTGTAGTAGAAACAGGTAAAATTTTATTGCGATTGCAGAGGTATGTTTTATCCTTCAACCCATTAGTTCACAGTTTATTTAAAATTCAGAGACTCCCGAGTGATGAAAAAGCGCAGCACTAAAGGAGATGTATGTCTGTGTCTGTGTGTGTGTGTAAATAAACATACACACACACCCAGGCACTGTTTACGTATACACTGTTAGTGTATACGGCTTTCTTAAGGAAAGCTCCTTTGAGAACCATCTGTTGCCTGAACTCCGACGACGCGCTGGCTGAGATCTCATCAGTGGCAATAAATCCATCCTCGTACACATCCAATCTTGTCGCTGAGGAGAGGATTATGATAACTGATGACTCTCAGGTTAGCATCTAGTTCCAAGTGGACAGGTAGTTTGTTTTCTCCGATAGATCTGTGGCTCGCCTGAAAAAACATGCATTTTCAAGCACGCATTTTCCATGTTGCAGAGATGATACAACATCTTTTGTTCTGAAGTATTCCAGAAAATTTCAGACCCTATAAGCTACTGCATTGAATTTTGTTGAGTTACATGGCCGCAATCCACAATTACTCCGTTGATTTCAGTAAAATTAAACACGTCTGGAGCACCTATACATACTCTATAGCTTTTACGCTTTTTACTTGAGAGTAACGTGGGGGTTTTGCACATAATTTCTTTAAGGGAATTCCTAAGTATGCCATAAATCTTTCTCATAAACATGTATAGTTGGTATATGTGCCAATATTGAGACTAAATTTTTCTGAGAAATATGTACAGAGGTTTTATTAGTAAAATATTACAGGAACAACTCAGCGCAGGTACGTGAGGAATTTACTCAGATCACATAAAATGTTTTTTGTTTCTTTCTAGCACATAAGACCTGATCTGTAGCCGGTTATGTCAATAGGATTTTTTCTACTGACCATACCGGTACAGAATTTGCATGAGACATGGGCCTCAGCAGTAAAACTGGCTCAAGTACCTCCTCTCCATCGGAATCTCTTCTTTCTACCTGTTCCCATCTTCACACTTCAGCTCATGACCCCACCTGTGGCAGGCAAATGTCTGTGGCTTGAGGGTGATTACATCTCAAGGGGGTTTGGCTGCTGAAGCTGATGTAGGGGGACCACAGCTGGACTTTCAGGGCTGTGAAACGGCTACTGAAACATCTGTACAATGTGGTGAGGAAAGGTTGTACCTGAACGGCCTGGACCCCTTCACCTGGCAGCAGGCAGGGTTCGAGGGAAATGAGGGGCACGGGGGAACCCAAAGCAGGCAGCAAAAGAGAGGTTTGTCAGAAGGGAATTGCTGGTGGATGCCATCCTGCGACACAAGAGATGCTGGGAGGGGAAAGCAGCCTGCCGGTCACGGTCTCCTGGCTGAGGACCCCAGATGCACGACTGCCAGCAGCCTATTAAATATTGAAGAGTGAGCAGTCACCAGGCAGGGGAAAAGCAACATATTGATTGACTCATTTTGTTGCTCCAAGGAGAAAGGTTTGATGATATGACTCGCAAAAACAATATGCTTTTCTCTACTGCTGTTTACAGCAAAGGAAAGTCACAGAAGGATGCTCTAATGAGAGCGCGGGGCCACGAAAGCCACCGCATGGGTATCGATCCTGCTGCCAGCCTGCGCTGGGTGTCAGTGACGTTCCTAGACCCTCACGGATTGCTTTTGGCAGCTCCACTGACGTGGAGTGCTCCCTGCATGCAAACAAAAGCTCTGACATTCACTTGGGGGCTGTAAATGACCTGTTGTTAATACCGTAACATCTGCATGGTAAACATCGGCTGTGTATACCTTTTTTTCCCCCCTCTCCTTAGAATACGGCAGAGACCAAGGATCTTTCACAAGGAGGAGCTGGGTCCCATGCTTACGCTTCATGTCCCTGGGTGTCTAAGCAACTGCTTGCTGCAATTAGACCTTGACCCTCAGGAAGGTTCATGACTTATTGTGGGAGGAATGGTTTATTCCAAACCATTCTGCTCAATTAAGGAGCTTTCCATTTTGCTAGAAATAACGTCTTTCATTGCCAGCTGCTCCGTAAATGAATTCTAACAAAAATACAATTATAGTGTGGCAGTAACAAAGGTTGAAGCTGTTACCAAATTTCACCACTTAAGAATAGTTGTTTTTATGGAGGTGCAATAAATAATAAGTACTGTTTTATTGGATGTCTTTTGTTTTTAGCGGTAGTGGAGTATTTATTTTTTAACATAAACCGGAGTTTAATCAAAACCACACTCCAGCTTTTACTCATCCCATGGGTTAATATGTGTTTTCCCATTTGTTTCCAAGCGTCAGTTTTACAAAATGTTTCCTTCATTTTTCTGTACCCACACCCTCACAGCCAGATGTGGTGGTTTGCCACTATTCTTTGTGCACCTAAATGATAGACTGCTCTTTTTCTGACCAAACCTTTGAGCACTACCTTGCACCTTTCAAGTGAAAATCAGTGTCAAGTATGTGGATCTTTTTTTTTTTCCCTGTCCATGCAAAAATCAACAGCCTTTGTGACTGGCTCAGGCCACTTTGAAAATGCAGTTCAAAAGGCTCCTGTTTTTCTTAAACACCCCATTGTCCCTTCCAAATGGCTCTCAAAATTTAATTTTTTTTTTTCTGCTGAAAGAGAAAACCTGAACTTCTTCACTTAACTCCACCAAAAATACCTACTTCTGATATGGATAAATAACCTCTGTGGCAGTGAAGTTTGTTTACTTCCCATAACCATTTTCATTTCTGAGAAGGTCAGACCTAAGACCAGGCTGATCTAGTCAGGATCCAGGTGGTAAGGGACGTTGTCTAGTAGGTGAGAGGGAAGAAGAGCTCATGTTTTTATGTAGTGAAATATTCCTCACTTATTACCCAGGAGTGACCTGAGATTTCTCAGCATCTTTCCCATCATCACAGTGCCTCCCCAGTGATGGCTTTCACAGCCATTAAAAGCAAGATCAAGGCTGAGGTGATGAGTGGGCTCCCATGGATGTGCAACCATGAGCGCAGATTTTTGGTTCCAGTGTCATGTGTGGAGAGGTAGGGAAGCAATGGATCCTGTAAAAATTAGGTGTGTTTGTGATGATCCTTTTGCAGTGGGTCAGAAAACAATTTTCTTCAATTCTTGTTTTCAGCAGCCAGCTTGTCTCTGTACAGGAGACCTGACGGGACCCACCGGCCAGGCGTTTCTGCACACTCTCCACACAAGCAGCCCGCAGCCACGCACTTGATTGAAAGCTGTGACCTGTTTGCTAAGGCGACGGCAGTTACAGTTTTAATTAACCTCTGCACCTTCTGCAGCCAACAGGTAACTTATTTCACTTATTGACAGAATTAACCAGTTCTCACTCCCATCATAACCCACCCGCCACCTGCCCCCTCACACAC
>NW_010387879.1:593-9883 GCF_000710305.1 Buceros rhinoceros silvestris | reverse complement strand
GGAGACATAACGAGGGTAGGAAATGCGTACCTCCCTCCTCCCACACACTCCTCCAGGGACAGGGTGCCTCCTTCTGCCACCTTCTCCCACGTCCAGGACCGTGTATAGGGCCAGTTCTGTTCCATGCCTCAGTCTCTTTAATAGCCTAGGGAAAATGCAAAAAAAAAAACAACCCAGCTTAGTCACTGCTCCCTCAGAAGCTCCTGGTTTTGCATACTAATCATTTCCAGACTGGCCCCTTTGCATTACTGACTGGTATATACTGTTTGCCACCTCTGAAATTTAAATCCATGTCACTTTTGAGCCATCAAAATACAAAAAGGCATCAGAGACATTTTGTGGAGACCCAGTCCAGCTCCCACTACAATTAATAGGAGTTTCCCACTCAGTTTTAGTGGCAGTTGGATCAGACCTCCCAGAGTGTAAAAAACACAAATTTCATGCTCAGATGATTCCAAAATAGCAGATTTGCTTCAGCTTTTGAAATCAATAGAGCCCTAGACCGAAAATATGAAATTATAAAGTAGATAGTCACATATGGAACTCTGATACTTGAATAAAAGCCCTCTTGAAACTTTTGCCTAGGTTTCAAAGGCAATAGCTAAATAAGCCACTAAGTACAGTATCTGCTGGAGCTTTTCAGGGAAAATGAAATTTTTTTGGCATAACTAATAATCAAGTCAAAGCAGGTGACACTGGTAATTAAAAATTGTCATTGCTCTTACCTGCCATGAGCTGGATGGCTTGTGGGCTTCCATCTGAATGGGTCGCAATATTTCTGCCCTGATGGTTGTAACCTGGAGGGTGCCAGTTCAGCCCTGCTCCATCATCCTCAGGAGGGGGCAGTTTGTTGCCAGCGATAACACATTGTCTTGTCCCTCCCAGGCTGGGAAGGGGCTCCAGCTCTGGGCTGAGCTTCCCCACGCAAACAGCTCTGCCCCCTACAGCATGAAGGAGGTGCTGGGAACGGCAGAGATGATGTCCAGTGCGCCAGGACTGTAACTCTCTTTGGTCTTCCTATTCTCTCTCTTCCCAGAGGTACTGAGATAGTCCTGCTTTGATCTGGTTCATTTTCACAAATATTTAAGCTGTCTGAGGGAGTCTTGGGCCACCTGAGAAAACATGAGGCCTTTGGGTCCAGCTGCACTCCAGCAAGGCAAGGAAGTAGCTGTGACCTAGAAAAGGATTTGGGGGATGGTGTGCAGAGACCATCGAGTGTCCCATTCCAAGACTGATTAGACTTTCTTAACAAAAGATAAAAGTTCCTTAATCATTCTTCAAGGTTAAGAGGTTCAGGTTGTACTCCCATGTGCTCTGACCTTCTCTAATTAGCATGCTGTTGGTATTTCACAGCTGAAATATGAATAAGCTATTCATTATCATCCCAGCCACTCTTCTGCAAGCCACCAGGAAAAAAAAAGGTGCTTCTTTTTGCAGGAGACAAGGTCAATCTACTCTATCAGTCGACTAAGCCTGAATAATGTATAAACTGTTTTTCACAGCAGGCTCTCTCGGCTGAGCAGGTGATAAGCAATGCAGATCCATAAGGATGGCCAGCCAGAAGAGATAACCTCCTGGTTGGAAATATTTTTACTGTGAAGTATTTGCTACCTCTGCTACCGTACCATCTGAACCAGTGGGCCTTCGCCGATAGAAACCTGCCTCTGTATCTCTTTACTTCAATTCCTTCTCTTTAATAAGGTGGGAGTTATGGGGCAGCCCGTACCTGACAGTGAAGATACAACAACAGGGATTTCATAGCAGGAAATACTATTTTTTTTTTCTTGTGGTTGGTATCAGCAATATCTGCGTTCAGTGCCTGAGTGCAGCAGCTTCTTAGGGGGAGGTAGCAGCTTTCATTAGGCCAGCCAAAATAGTTGACAAACCGGATGAACTGGGCGCAGGAGCCTTTCTGGAGGTTAAAAAAAATGGCCCAATTTTGTTGATGTTTCTCTTTGGGCCTGAGGAAGGGGTTGTGTGCCAAAAAAGCTTGTCTTTTTTCTGCAGCCGTATTGCTTCACTCAAAACGCTCTCTACCTCTTCTTTCAAAGTACCTCAACATATCCTTAGGGTATCACGACATAACAACATTACTGTTAATTACATTGACTCATCTCACATAATGAGAATTAATGAGAATTCTGCCATCGTGAAGATAGTCAAGAGTGCAGTATAGCACCAAAGACATTCTTAGCATTTTTCTACTTGTTTGATGCCATTTACGTTTCATTTTTAAATTTATTTGTGGGACACGCATATGGAACACATACACACACAGAGTTCACTTTTCCCTACTTCTGGTGATGAAGTTTTGTGCTTCCAGATATGTTCTAGAAGATGATTTCATATAAAACGCTTGCATCACTGGTTGTCTTCACTTCAAAAAGTGAAGATTGTGCCTTTTTCAGTCAGGCACTTTGTTCAGTATCTCAGTCTGTGGCCTAAGGTGGTCCCTCCCTACCGGAAAACTCCATGCAAAAACCATTTACAGCACAACTTTCAGATTCTGTAATGACAAAGCTGAAACAATTTCTATCAACAGTAAGAGGAAAGATCTTTTTTTTTAATGTATGTCTTAATGATTTTTCAAAAAAAGGAGAAATTGTATGTTTTATATAATATAATACATGCTCGGTTCTTCAATCACACAGATACTGAAGTCTCTAAACAAAGGCTTTATGTCTTTGAAAGTGAAGACATATGAAAGACAAAGTCAAGGATCATAACACAGATGTTTATACGTTACATCTGGCATGTTTTGCGGCACTGTCAGAAATCTTAGTCGCTCCCTTAGAAATCTTTCTTAACCTCAGTGGGCAGATGAAGAGTAAAGCTGAATATCATTTTACACAACATAGGAACAGGAATCCCAGAGCGGATTCTAACAGATCCTGAGGATCAGCGTGGATGGGTAAGGTGGCCCATGCAATCAAATAACATCACCTGAAACAGAAACCAGCCTCATACCATTTGCTCAGTAAGTTTTTCCCTCACAAGGGGATGCTCATCACAAAAAGGTGTGAGTATATTTGATGCGCTTCTGCAGCCTCTCTACTTCGATAAGACGAGAAGCACTGATGGGTACAGAATGTTTATGTAGCATCTCCACACAGGATAGCAGCATGGTTTTGGGGGAAAGCTTCAAAACCAGACACGCGTTGACTAATTAGTTTTGGCTACAGCTCAAATCTCTGATACTTTCATGCACCTTGGCTAATCAGGGAACCGAAGGTAGTGAACCCAAGAGGGGAGCCTGTTTAATGTCAACATGGCTGCCCGGGGAAAGGTTGCCGTACGTGACTCATTAGCCTATCACATTTAGCACCATTAATTCTGGAGAAGCCGTCTCTTCCCTTTCCTGAGAAAAAGGAAAAACTGTGTAAAGGGACTTTTGGGGTTGATTTTTGAAGTACATTTTAGCTTTATCCACACCCAATCTCAAATACAAACAGTTTCTATCAGTGGAGCAACAATCTAAGGAAAGACGTAAGTATATATGTGACATATAAGTGTTTCTAATTCCATTTGCTGCCTAGCTTGCCGGCAACAAATATTTTCTCTACCTCTCTTAATCTAGTCTTTCATCTGTATCACATTCATCCCTGCGTTGGAGGAGCACCGTTTTCCGATGCTTTTCCAGATGCATCCTCCAATCTAGAATTATTTAACGTTTGTTTCAATGTGTTTTGATTTTAGAGACATATTAAACCATTGTGGTTTGAAGGATTTTGCTTCCTGTTTTCTCTGTGATGCCCTAAAACCTTCATACAAATGTAAAACTTCTGGATTTTGTCAGAGATTCATTGCCATAAAGCCCAAATTCATTACAAATGGAAATCAAGGCCAAGGCTGAGTGAGTGGACTGAACTACTTAATTCCTCAGTGACCAGTCATGACTCCACCTCCCAAAGTCTGATGCCATCAGATTTGCTAGTGTCCTGATATCTCTGCAATTATCCTTTTAGGGATGATGATTTTCAGCTTAGCAGAAGTCTGTAAAGTCCTCGAACAACAGGCAAAGTACATGCTCCCCTCACTGTGGCTCACTTTCTGCTGTTTCACTTACCACTGCTAAGGACACACAATTGAAAAGAGGCTTTGTGCCCTGGAGTCATTGTCAGGACCACTGTAAGGAAAGAATTCTTCAGTGACTTGAAGTAACTGAACAACATCTTGAGGAGACTTCGGCCTGTGCAGGAGGTTCCAATACACTGATTTCTATTTACTATATGCTTGAATGATTGCTGGACTGAGAGAAAGCCCGGCATGATTACGTTAGAGCTGAAGCACACGATAAAGAGAGCAGATGTTGCTACGACCAGGGCTCAAAGCCCTAATTGGCAGCTGGCTGGCTTTTCTTAATCTGCTGGAGATATCGACTTGCCAGGCTGAAATGTAAAGTTCCTCTGGACTCTGGGAATACTGGGTGCGGAGCTCATCGCTTCTTACAGAGTGAAACGCTAATTACAAACGCTATCCCTCATTATCTGTGGAACACTGCTGGTTTAAATACTCGCTAATCTAAAAACCCAGGCTCAAGAATGACAATATCCTGGTTTTCCTCCAGTATTGCTTCTGCAAACAGCTCTCAAGACAGATGCCAGAAGTAAAATCACCTAAATATTAGGGGCAGCAGCAGTCTTCCTTTTCTGGCCAGGAGAGAGGCCAAAACACCGTGGCAGTTCCCTGGTTGACCTGACACTGTGGTACCAACCAGATCTATATGCCAGCATCACCAGTAGTTTGCTCTGGGTGCAAAAATGGCATAATGGAGCAGGTGATTTGAAATAAATCACTTTAAAAAATCCATTTTACACCTGCAGATTTCTGGACCTGCAGGGGAAATTCAGAAACCTTTCTCAGATGAGAAGATCTAGGTGACAGTTTGGAGCCTCCCAGAAGCAGGACAACAATCCTTATCTGTTGTGAAAATTAAATGAAGCTAAGATGTGAGAATCGAGTCTAACAGCACTTTTCAACAGTTTGCAATCACCAGCAAAGGCACTCTGGACATGGAGGACACAACAGCACCATCACAGGATTTTCTTATAGGTGCACAAAACAGTGTTGCGGCAGAAGATGGATTGACTGTCATCCCGAAAGCAAAAGGAACATTTATTAAATTGAACACGGGTGCAAATGCCAGTGTGGTGCCACAGAGAGTGACAACAGCCCCAGGAGAAAGGAGGGTGCAGAGTACAGCTGATCCATGCTGGGAGGAAAACTCTGCTTGCCCTCTGGCAGGAGACTAGGAGAGGATGCAGATAAACCTTTGCTGGAAGATGAAACAGAATACATCCTCGCCAAGGCTGAACCCTTTAATTTACATCTGAACTGATGAACATTGAGAAAGGGAAATTTCTATGTGATGTACCTTTGAAGCTGGTCCTGCTTCGAATGTGTGGCTGGGCTAGATGACCTCCAGAATTCCCTTCCAACTAAAATTTTTCTATGATTTTATACTTATTTACAGGTAGGTGTTTCTCGTCAGGTACTTTTCTTCTTTCAAGGCATCCATAAGGTTCTGCCTGAAGCCCTTAAAAGAGAGCAGCCATTTGTGCACAGCCAGCATCCCTGAAGAGAGAAGGCTGCTGTGTGGGTTGAGTTTGGTAGCAAAAATGCCTGCTGGGAAAAGATAGGCATGTTTTTAGTGTATAATCACAGCCACCATAACTGATTCTTTGGTTTCTGAGGGGAAAACATCACCAGAAATAGAAGAATGGGAGAAACAGAGTTATTTTGTAAATAATTGAGTTTATGCTAACTACACTGATACAAACAGGAATGAAAAGTGGGACAGGTAGAGCCCAGTCAAACAGCTGCTGTGCCCAGCAGACCTGCCTCCAGAAACAAGGAAAGGGCATTAAAATTCACCATAGTGGTGTGCTATCAGAAATCTGTGACTGCTGCTGCTCGCATCACACCTCGTGACAGCCTGGAGTCCTGGTCCCCCAGCTCAAAGACACCTCAGCTTGCCTCCAAGCACTGGTCTCTGGTTTAATTTCTGCAGAATCAGGCCCTGGGAAAGGCTTCCAGAACTCACAACCTGCCAATACAGTTCACAAAGGCTTTAGCCTTAGACCGTGGGTGCAGAGGAGACCTGTGTCAACAAACCTGTCTTTAAACATCTTGTTTTAATGACCTCCCAAGTGGGAAAATACACTGGGGCTGTTTTCAGGTGCAAGTGCTTTTTTTCAATGTAATACCAACCTGAGAATGGTATTTGTACACAACTCAAGCATTGAAGAGTCAGTTAAAAAAGTTTAAACACATATTAGTCTGATTAGGACAAACAATATATTATCTAGCAGTCAGACAGCAGCTGAGATATGAGCAGAAATTGTGAGGGTGCAGTCGTGAGCAAAGCAACTAAGGCTTTTAGCAGAGGATGAGCAGGCCAGTTGGTTCCTAGCATCTATCACAAATAGATGGCAGAGGGTTTGCTACTACATTCCATTTGCATAGAGACACTGGGTAGCGATCTGTAGGCTGGGACAAAACATAATGTGGAGAAGGACATGGAAAAATGCTGTAAGTAGCTGCATGCCAATATATAGACATTTACAACCCTGAAAAATCACAGCTCAATGCCTCATCCTGTACACCAGTGTGTTAGAATAACGTGTTCGGCATAAACCCAAGAGAAATCCAGCGCTACCCCCTGACATATTTATATTATAACAAAATCAAAGCAAAAGATTTATAAAGGTTAATTGAAGATGTTCTGTACATCTTTAGAGAAGGTGGCCAACAGCAATTTCAATTAATTTTGCAGGAACAGATATTTTAGGACAGATTTCTCAGGTCCAGCAGGCAATTTCTGCAGAAAGAAAACAGCCAAACAAGCCAGGTAGCTACAAAGACCTGCAGGCTGTCCTAAAGCAGTCAGAGAAGTGCCTTGGGCACTCGATGATTGACAGTGAAACAGGAGGGTTCTCTGGGGTGACTCTCTCTTGCTTTGAGAAGAATTCCATCCAGGGCTGGGCTTAGTTATCTGTCAAAATTCATGTTTCTACAAAAAGCCATCAGAAAACCCCATACTCACCTCCTTCCCCTTGCTTGACCCAATCCCTTCCCCAGCTCTCCGATGACTACCTTGCTGATCAGGCTATAGACTGGCTCTTTTTCACCTTTCAAATATTTGACCATTCTTAGAGGGCTCCAACAAGAGTCAGATGGAAAGCAAGTGACTGGCCCCGAGGGCTGGTAATTAGATATATAAGGAATATCTAATTGCTTATAAAGCAGAGCACTGACGCTCGCCTGGACTGTAAGAGTCAATGATCTGCATGTGAGGGTTCATCATCATAACCGTGGTGTTCTTCTTTCTAATAGTGAAGCAAGGGATGACCTCAGCTTTATTTCACAGCAGTCTTTTTATCCTCCTGCATGGCTGGTTCTGCAGGAGGTGATCCAGCGGCTAACCATGGCACCGTACGCAAACGCACAGATATGCACACACCCACAAGCATGCTCGTCTTCAGAAAGCTCCCTCTTTCTCTAGAGCACATTTGTCTTACTTAGCTAGGAGAGATAAATTTTGTTACTTCTGTTGCTTTTTTCACAGAAACCAGGACACAAGTTAAACAGTAGTCTGGGTTTATAATCCTCAGGAAATAGCTAGTTATGTCTTTAAGGATGATGATCCTGGCACATCACATTCCTCTGTGAAGTCGCCTGTTTATTGTTAAACCTTATACCACTTCGTCCTTTCTTTGTTATGTCTCCAGCCTGTTGAAGAAAAAAATGCCTGTTCATTCCGAAAACCTAGCTGCCGCTCTGACATGAAATTCAACATCCTCTACAAATATTTCATTGATTTGAAAACTCATTTTACAGCATTTTATCTCTTGGTGCCGTGTACTATTATTCTTGTTGCACTGCATGTGTATTTCCCGATGCACAGCGGTAAATAATTGGGGGTGGATTGCTTCCATTCGGTCACCCACGACCAGGAAGAGGTGTGTGGAGCTCTTCACACAAGCAGATGCTGCAGCCAGGAGCACATTATGTGCTGCCCGTAGTGACAGCCGCAGTGGCTGGTGTTTCCCACACGGTATGCAGGAAATACTTTGTTTTTCCCATTCTGATCATAGTGTTTTTCTCTCTTTTCTATAGGAAAAGGAAGAATAATGAAAGTTTACAGAACGAAGTAATAGAAATGGATTGACCCTAACAGCGAAATCCTGGCAGTCCAAATGACTCTTCAGTTTCCTGCAGTGTATGCAGCGGGAAAAGTGAAATGCTCAGTGGAGGAGAATAAAGGAGTTTGTCTTGGCACCGTGGAATTCCATGAATCACCTTCATGAAGGAAGAGAAGCTGAAACTTCAACTTTTAGTGAATTTAGCAAGGCAAGTGGCTGATTGTATATAAAAATGAACTGGGGACTTCAAGATAGCGTTTCCTCTTTGATTTCCTCCATCTGCTTCTTCAAGGCAGCCAGTGATTTGCTTCATTTCAGGGAACACAAAACTTTCCTTTTCCCTTGCTTGGATCTCTGAGCACGTTTAACAACAACAACTTTCACTTTGGGAACGTCTTTTCTGAGAGTAGTATCTCTTCCCTGGACGGAATCCAAACTCTGGTCCTTCTGGGATTGTTTTGCTTCTGCAATCGCCTCCACATACCATGCCCTTCACACCCACTACAGAGGACCTCAGAGTCTCATTCTTGGTCTTCATCTTTGTTGCTTTATCCTCAAGAGTAACTTTACTCTGGGTTTCAAACACAAACATTGCATCAATGTGGATAGACTGCACGTCTCCCTCAGCTCACTCTGGTAACCACCCTCATTTATCAGCCTGGTTCCTTCACCCGTAGCATCGCTGTGACTTCCCACCCTCTAGTATTTCAGTTATGAAATCACCTAGATGGGTGAAAATATACAAACACCTGCAAGTCCCAGCCTGAGCTCTGACAGCAGTTCAAGTCTGGGGAGACTGCTCCTCCTGAGCTAAAAGTCTGGATTCTCTGTAAATTTGGCAGCCCCTTGTTTTCTCACAAGGAGGTATTTCAAAAGTTGGAAGATTTGCCAGGCACAGACAAAAACACAGGGTGCACCGGCACTGAGCGCGATGCCAGAGCGACTCAAAGAAGTGGAAAGACTGGTCAGACCTCCTGAGCCCTGAAACGCTGTCAGAAGAGACGCAGGGAACCATGTCTCCCAAAGCTGTGCATTGTCTAGAACAAAGTCTAAAACAAGGTAAGTTAGAAACCAAGGTAAGGAAAAGAAAACCACGTAACTACCCTTTGATCAGACTACGGCTGACTCTTCTGATACTGTGAGCTG
>NW_010387879.1:0-480 GCF_000710305.1 Buceros rhinoceros silvestris | reverse complement strand
GAACCGCTGAAGGCATTTTTTTGTTGTTTAATTTCATTTCATTTTGCAGAAAACTCCATAAAATGAGGCTCGTCAGCAAAACTTTGCACTACTTCTTGATGAGTTTTTGAAATCATAAGCAATTTCAAAAAAAACAGGGTTGAAGTCGGCTCTCACTTGAATTTATCATTGAAGAATACGCTGGAGATTCAAATCTGAGCTGGTCTTGGCCACTAGGCTTAAAGCCTACAATTAGGTGAACCAGGCTGAATTTGGTATTCCTGGAATGACTATAATCTCCAACTAAATGCTTTCATGTTGTGTTTGCAGTGTAAATATATATAAAAAAACCCCCCAAAAAACAAAAATGCTGTGTCCAACCCCATGTGCTGAAGAAGCACAAACACAGAAATATGCACATCAAAGAAGATACATTTATTCAGCTATTTCCCATCAGCTGCACACTCTCATCCCTGAGTACTGGACAGGAAACTTTATATA
>NW_010387878.1:12145-15584 GCF_000710305.1 Buceros rhinoceros silvestris | reverse complement strand
CCCCTCCCCCTCCCCGTACCTCCCTGGTATGTTTTGAAGACTTAAAATACGTGAACCCAGAAAGATCAGCTGTTTGAACTGCTCAGTTTATGGTCAGGGAGGTTGCAAGTTAACAAACTGTTAATTGCATCAGAAAATGTTATCAAAGTGTGGGCATGTCACTTGTGCTTTATGATTTTTCTCCACTGGTGGTGCTGAGGTTTCTCTAACTTATGGCACAGTCTGAGTCTGGTTTAGAGAAATATAAATAGGAAGACAGCAATGTATCATTGGGACAATGCTGACATAATACTCCAAGATTCCTTTTCTTTGGAAGAAACCACTGCTATGGACAATACTTTATTTTTGTCTAGGTTTCTTCATGCAGGGTACTGACATTCTGAAAACTTCAGACCACCACATGCAGAATAATATATATCAACTTCTGTGGTGATAGAGAAAAAAGGAATGTCATTCTTCTTAATGACTTTAATACGTCCAGGGGAAAAAAATAATTCCTTACACAGTCTTACAGGAAGCTTTAGCTAGAGAACTGAACTTTTTGTCAGCATGTCCCCTAAATAAACTTACTTTCCTCCACTCCCTCCTCTCACGCCAAGAAAAAAATCCAGACAAACCCACAAACAAAACTAGAGCCAAAAATCTCACCTCAGGCACAAACATACTCAGATATTAAATATTATCAGCATGGTTTATGTATCCCAGTAATATATCCTAGCTGTTGTGGGAGTACCTGATATGTACGTCTCAGACTCTTTGTTTAGGACTGTCACAAATGCATGAAGATCTGCTTTTTCAGATATTGAAATTAATGGGAAAACCTACATTAAATTCAGTGAAAGAAAATTGTTTGGAACGAGAATGTCTTTGTCCATATGCATTTCTTTTCTTTTCTGATATATTAAGACTGAAATCCTTTGCCCATGCATTAAAAAGTGCTGCACTGGGGCTACTAAGATGTTTCCGTTGAGGACAATGGAGGTCACACAAATGTAATTCAGACACCTTAACAGCTGTAGAGGCATATTTAAAATATATTCATGCAAGTTATCACTCCACCTACATCATACAAAAAAATATATAGAAGAGGAAAAGTGAAGAGTCCAGTTTGGTCACCAGTCCATTGGACAATGATATGCTTCCATAATAATAGCTTTCAAACTCATGAAGATTTTAACTACAGCTATAGAGAGCTCCACTGTAGTCATTAGAGAAATCACTATCAGTCCTGGAGTATCCTAACACTATTGGCATGAACTTATTTCATGCAGAAAAAACACAGTCAAGCCTATGTCAAATATATTTTTTTCCATGTGAAAGTCTGTAGTACTTCTAAATTGAGTTACCAAGCCACCAGCAGAATATCTTTACTTGATGAAAAAAGTCTAAATATAATCTGCAGTGCTGTGGCAGATAAAATAGGAAAAGCCATAGTAAACGTAATTTTGAACAAAAGCAAGGAAAACTGAATGACATCTTTTTTTCTGCCAAGAATGCTCAGCTGTGCTCAAAACCTGCTTGTAGCTCTCCTGTTCGGGATCTGGGCCTGTCAGAAGGGCTTCTAGTGACCCCATAAAATAATGAACTTGTTCCTCTGTGGGTTGTTGGCAACATTCAGCATTCTTCCGCGACAAATACAAAATATTGAGGTTCCTACAAATCAGCCAATTGAATTACCTGAATTAACTCTGAACTCTCCTTGATGCATAGATTTTATATAGATTGTTAGTAGCATCATATCATGGATTTCATTATGACTACACCCATAACAACAACTAGAGATCATTACAAAGCAATACTGTAAAACACACCAATACAAATGATAACGCAGAGAAGAGGTTGATCGAGCCCGCTCCGAAGATATACAAAGATATGCAGAGAATGATGAGCCTGGGAATCTGTATGATGAGGTCGTAAAGTGTGACATAAAGAGATTGTAACTTTTAATGTTCCATTCATTTCACCTTTTCATTAGCCTACTCAAATTCAGCTGAAGTATCTTTTTCTGGTAATTTAAATTCTAAACAAAAAGGTAATATTTTAGAAGGCTATTTTTTTTGTATTAAGGTATAACCTGCTAGTGTTACAGACAGATAAATGGAGATAAAAGAAAAATTAAGATTTATTGCCAAAACCTCAAAATACTTAGAGTTAAGTAAGAAATTTTAATTTAAAATTTCATTCTTGTCTAAACCTCTTATCAGTTTTACAAACAGAGAGTATGGTATTATAGGCAATGGTAAAACCAAAAGTACTGAAAGTTTCTCAGCAATTTCACGACACTTGGAGTGATTTTCTGTTTGCAAAAAACAACAGGAATTTATTTGGATTTATCTAGGCTCGTCTGAAGTGAACTAAATTACTTCAACAGTTTTATTAACTGCAGAGGTAAATCCTTAATTTAGTCTTTGTATGCATTTAAATTGTGCCTATTTTGACTGTTTTCCTTAATTTTTAATTCCATTTTTCTTTTCACAGGTTAGTTGGAATTTTTTTCAGAAGAAAAGAAACGAAAAAGAAGAAAAAGAAAAGAAGAAAGAAAAACCTCGGTCTGGAAAAGCCAACTAAAATAACCCCCAAATAAACAACGAAAGCAACACCAAAATGGCACTCATTAGAGATGGAGTAAAAAAGCTTTTCATTATTATAGCAACAAGTCTGGGAACTGAAAATGTTCATGTGAATTATATCTTCAATTACACTTCAAAAGTTTTGCATGGCTAAAATCATACAAATATAATTTGAGGTCACAGCAGGGGTATACCTGCTTAGGTTTTGCATTAATTTGCTTTCAATGTTTCAAGCGCATCCCACCAGTTCAAATTCAAATGAAAATTTCATGTAATTTCCAGCTACATTCCCTAAGTAATTTCTTTTCTGCTATCACTACTGACCAGTTTTCTCTCTGACCTCCAGTTGGTCTTCGTTTTTGCTTGGTAAAAAAGAGCCCTTTTGCTCTCCAGCTCATCTATGCCATCTTCTGAATTTTCCCCTCAGCTCTGCCTTGCATTCTCTATACCAGTGTGTCCAGACAATCTCGACAGAGAACAAGGTTCATGTTCTCACAGAGGCTTTTCATTGAGGAACAGGAGTAGGAAAAACAGTTGAGATGAAGGCAATTTTTTCCAACAGAATTTTTTTACCACGTATTTCCATTAGGTTACGTCTTTTTAAACACAGGTGGTTCAGCTGCCTTTTTTATTACATCCCGGTGGTACCGAGTTGACAATCGAATCTGCTGTGTTTCACACTAACTTGGGTAATGTTTTGTAACAAAAAAAAATCTTTTTCTTCATGGAGACACCAAGTGTTCCCCGGTACTCTATAGTGTGGAAATTGTTTTCATACAAAAGAATATGACTTTAATTTAGCAACAAAGCTTCTATTCAGTTGCTACCTGAAATAGTAGCACTTACAAACTAAAACTTTATCAGTCCTG
>NW_010387878.1:7706-12070 GCF_000710305.1 Buceros rhinoceros silvestris | reverse complement strand
CCTGCTGAAAACTGAAGAACTCCAATTTAGGCTTTTCCTCTTACTACTTAAAAGAAAAAATGAGTCTAACTAACACTGTAACTTTAATTAAATCAGGCTTTTTGTCTGTTATGCTTCTGCTGAAGACCAAGACTAGAATATTGAGTGTCTGGAGTGAAGGACAAAGGCTGAAAACAAATAATATCACAGAATATAGCACTGCAGGTTAGCTGTACTGAGTACTCTCCATCTAGGCAAGCTTTCTCATTATCCCTTCCTTCTGTCATATAAATGTGTTTGGCAAAATAGAGAAGGAGGTCTGAGACATTTAAAACCTGAATTTTCAGCTCCACAGCAGATGGGAAGAAATAAACCCACAGGTGACAGAATAAAGGTTTCAAAGGCTTTTGCAGCCACCTCTGAATCTCTAACATATCTAAATGCTTCATGATATATAACAATACTGGATGATATATAACAATACTGGAAATTATATATGGGCATTAGAATTTGACATAACCTTTTTCTTTGGCTACATCTGTAATCAGAAGTCTTCAAACTCGCAGACTTCTCTTACGCTTTTGTGGGTTAATTCCAGTAGGCAGGTAAAACCTACATAGCCACTCAGTCACTCTCCATTTCCCCCCAGTTGATGGAGGAAGAGCAAAGCAAGAGGAAAAGCAAGAAAAATTCAAGGCTCAAGTTATAAATCGTTTAATAAGTGAAGAAGCAGAAAAAGAAAGAAAGAAAACAAGCAAATGATGCAAAGGCAATCACTCACCACCTTCCTTGGTTAGATCGACACCCAGATCATTTGTCCTGTGGATGCAACTTTTCTCCGTTCTGTGTGCTCTATGGTTAGTAAAATCAACAGGGATGTACCACTACCCTCATTGTTCCTCATCTGGGCTACAGGATGGCACCCTCCAATCAATACTTTACTTGTAGATACTTGTAGAAGAAAACAGAGCAGTCTGAAAAATGAGAGACTCCTGCTCTTCTGTTTCTACTTGCTGATGAAAAGAAACTGTTCTCTCAACTTCCCAAAGGAACTTTTTGGGTTTTTATAAAGAAACAGATAGACAGAAACCTAAGTCATGATCAGAAGTCCTGTCCAACACAAGAGATGGATGGATATATGAAGTAGTAAAGTTAGTTTTCTAGTAGACTTGGAACCAATTTTATTCTATAATTAAATGTATGCTTATTTAAAAACTGACATCCAAAACTATTTTATTTTATCTTGCAGTGGATTTGGGCGGGGAGCATGTAATACAGATGCAAACTATACAAATATAAAAATTTGAAAACTGCAAAAAAGGTCACTACCGTTCAGAAAACTTGACTTATAGAATGGATTTGGTTCTTCAGTAACCTCTATTTATGTCAGAAAGGGATTACTGCATAAATGACAATGAGTTTATATTTTTACAAAGATTAGAAGAAAATAAGAGTCGAAACTGAATTTTCAGACGAGCATTTGACAAAATCATTATGTGACAAAATTGCATTCCAATTTTCCTTGCCAGGAACTGACTTTTGGATAAATATACTAATTATGCACACAACATTTTAAATAAAATAATTACCTTAAGATTTTTGCAAGTGTAAGTAGATTTGCAGGTTTTTGTGTTTTTAGAAAAACTCAAGCGTGCTCAGGATAGCTGACTTTAACTGTATCTGTATCTGTCCGCTAATGTGGTTATCACATCGCTGCAATAATTTTGCTTGACATGGCATTGAATTTGGGCTCAGAAGGCAGTCAGCAACTAACAACCATAATGGCCATTCATTACACTTGCTGACTGCGTGATTACTAGTTGACTATGCCACTTTGCGTTTGTATGTGCTAGTCTTTCATGCACTCCTTTTTTTTGCATTATAATACTTCCGGACACACGATGCATACTCATTTGAAGTCACATGCAAAGTTAATCTCTTACTGCATTTAGAATGAAGAAACAGGAAGAGGAAGAAATATGAAATAAACAGTAGCAACAGAATGACTTATTGGTCTACTAATTTGAATCCAGACTTCCGCCCTTGGCAAATAATACATGTTTCATTCTATTTATCTGGACAGAATCCACCTTGCAGATTGAAGTGAAATAAAATATAATCACTCTGATAAAACGTAGATGTGGATCAAGATGCAAACATATATTTGGACATTGCTACTACTGGGATGCTGAACTGGTAAAATGGATGTAGAGTCTTTTCACAGAGGAACATTTGTCGGAGAATTATATATATCAGTAAAATACTAGACAGACCTCTGTCTCTATTTAAGAAATGAAATGATATAAAACAGCTCTAAGGACAAATTCCTGATATGTACAGGATCATGGAAATTGTTGCATGGACAAACTGTGTATTTGGATTGAGACAAAGGACATGTTGGGATAAAAAGTTACCTGATCAGAGTGTAAAGGAGTGGTTGTCGTTGACACCTCTAGGACTAAATGCTAGCATTATGACTTGGAAAACATCTAGCAAAAGGATGTCAAGAAGAACTGCCTTTTCAGCTGTTCTTGGAATACAAGATGAAACAATATGGTTGCAGTAATAGCCTAAGACTCAGCTTCCGGAAAAGATGGCTACAAAAGAGAAATTTAATTGATTTTGGCTGCATGTAATTTAACTTAGGAATGCACTTAGAATAGCTACTATCATCTTGGTTCACACCAGGTCCACTTCTAATAAATACACTTGTAGCAGCAATGCAAAAACTGGTAATGCATTTCTTACAGTGACACAGTTTAGACAGGACAGGGCAGTGTACTCCAGTCATCACTTTGAACAGATTGTTTCTGGCAGACCATGACAACATGTTCAAGAGCAATCACTTGATGCAACTTCATTTAACCATGTCCAGCTTAGCTTAGCTCTGACAGGACTAAAACAATTGCTGACAAGAGTATTTCCTTATTCTGTTGTTCAAAAGAATAATAATTCCTCTCTGACTTTAAATTTCTTAAACAAAAGATTTTTAATAGAATCTTAGTATAGAAAAGAGGAAAAACGTTACATCTTTGCTGCTGCTGCTGCAGTATCATAACCTAGGAAATGCCTAGTAGACCAAAGTTACAGATACAGTTTCATAGTGGAGATTCTTCTATCAAATCTCAGAAAACAGCTTACGTACAACTATAAAAAATAGCTAGGTATTGTTAGATACACAGAAGCTTGAAAAAAAGGGTCATGCTGTGCCAAGGACATAGGCTGGAGGATGCACATTCTTGAAAACAGAAAACGTGTGGATTATAAAGGAAGGACTAGAATTTACAATGACAGATCAATGATCATTCAAAGATATGAGAATATATTCTTCCATTTTTAACAGTGAAATTAAATACTTGTGTCACACTGAAATCAACAGAGTTGCAAAGTTTCTTGCAGGGAGAAATTTGAAGAAAATTAAAAAGTAAAAGCAAAAGTGGCATGTAGCAAAATGGATCTCAGTGATCTAGGAATTCAATGGAAGTTAAGTTCTTTAATGCTTTTAGCTAACATGTTGCTATACTAGATGTATTTATAGTACAATGTCTCAGTTTCTAGGAAATTTATTTAAATATCAGTTTGAATTCACTTACTAGCACAAGGATCTGTGTCATCCTGAATTTATTTAGTTTTATTCTGGAAGTTGGGAGTCCCTTCATTGATTTTTCTGGTTCCATTTCAGAGGGAAAGGATTCTTGTAGGAAAAAAAAATTCTAACAGGAGAAAGAATAAACCTATGAGATAACTGTTGCTCTTAAAAGTTTGTAGTATTCCATTTAGTTTAAGTTAATTTAAAGCCACATTTGGTAATTATAAGACCACCACCATGCCTCACTATTGGATTTACCTTTCTGTTTTCCCGCTAAACCATTACCACTTTGCAGCCAAACAAATATTCAGGATCCCCTCATTCCTATTCTCCATCACAGACGATATTATCAGGCATCTTTAATGACTTATTCTACAACTTTTATTCTTCAGACTGTGATGCACAGGAAAAATTACAAGAGCCTGCTTTATTTTTCTTAATTTTTTTCTGCTCAATATTCCTCAGATCTGCTCTCATTTATGTAAATGGATCAGAAAACTGAAGAAGGTTTATAATGTGGAATGGTGTTTCATAAGTGACATCTGTTCACTGGGGACAGAGTCTGATCTGCTTTAGGACTTGCCTCTGCTCCAAATGTGAGGTTTTGTGTAAGAAATATAGTATATGGAAAAAGGATATTGAAGTTGTTTCTGTGCCGAGAGTAGTTTGAACTGGGATTGCCTAAGAGCAGTCCCTGGTGTTTTTTTTTTCTTTTCTCTTTCCACACACACCACTCCCCACCCTCGGCCCGCACCGCCCCCCCCCCCCCCCCCCCCCCCATATTTTCTATCTAGAC
>NW_010387878.1:5106-7613 GCF_000710305.1 Buceros rhinoceros silvestris | reverse complement strand
GTTCATATTTATTAAGGAGTTCAGTGTATTCAGAATTGTACTGCTGCAGGGTTGAAAAGGATTCATACGACTTTTCCTTCCTGCAAGCTGATGTCAAAAGCTCCCATACCTCACAGGTTTTAACCTGGGATATATTCTTTACGGTACCAAAATGATAAACATATTTTTCTTTTCACTGAACTGTAACTTCTCAGTGTGGCAAATGGTTTTCAAGAATGTTAAATGATAGGCAAAACTTTGCCCACAAAAGCCCATCTTTTTGCTATGTATTCATTAAATTTCTTTCAACACATCTAATAAGTCAACATATTGTGATACTTTTCCTTCTCTTCATCAGCTATTAAAATATGTTGGAGGTTTATGTATATGAGATTTACCTTGGTATCTGAGCAGTCAAGCAGCCATATCACTGAAGCACAAGCAATTCAAAGTGAGCGACTTTGGCTTCACCAATCACAAACACATGAACATTACGGAAGCTGCCCTGCAGTGACAGTGTTAGTTACACGTTCCTGTTGTTAACTTTATCATACATAGCAGTCCAATTTAGAACTTAGAGTCCTGTAATACCGTGCTTAAGCCTTCTACATCTCAATGCTTTACGTCTACCAGAACAAGCTTTTTTCAGTGTAGTAATACGCAGTACATTCTGAGCATATTACATTTTGTTAAAAGTATTTTTTATCTTGTGTTCATACTCTAAAGCAAAAATTACATTTTTTTGACAGAACAAACAAAAGCTGTACGACATTTTTTATGTAGCCACAGTGAGGCATGTAAGAGAGGATACTTTAAGCCAAATAATGTCCACATTTTTCTTTTTTTATTAAATGTAATTAGGCACTAGAAAAAAAAAAATCTTCATGCTGGAATACAATATAAGATAGTTGAATACCTGACAAGGCCTTGCTTAATAACTAGACTAGTATTAGGTAAAGTGGGTATCAGATGTTCCTGTTAACTTAATTTTCTTCATCTGTGACTTAGACCTATTCTTTTTAGCTCTTCAGCTTCATCCTACAGGTGTTTGAGAGAGAGGAAGGAAGAGAATAATATAGTTATTGAATGTAACAAAATCCTATAATTTTCAACAATTTTAACAACACCTTTTCATTTTTTAATCCTTTTCTGGTTTTTGGTATTTTCTAAGTAAACAAACATGCTCAGGCTCCATCATACTAAGATTATTTTTTGAGAAAAACTCTGTCATTGCTGGCAAGTATTGGACTCGCTCTGCTTTCTGAAATCTGTGAACAAAGACTAAGTTTGGTGCAGTGAGACATGATACAGCAGGTACCAGGTTTTAAACTGCATTTGTTGTAAATTAGATTTTATAGCTTATTTAAGTTTATAAATTTTTTAGAAGAACCTAAAAAAACCCAGGCTGAAGATAGATAGTAAGAGAAACCTCAGTGAGATTTTGAAATGGTAGAGGAGATATGTAGTGAATATTTTGTGGCAGGTGGCTTATCTTTCATTCTGATTTCAAAACAAATCTTCCTTCTTTGGACTCAAACATCTGCTAGGTGCAATTTAATTATTGTTTTTATTAAAAATAAGTATTTGCTGGCATAAATTTTACGTGAGTTAAATAAACATTTCAAATATGTCTCTAAGAAGTTTTATTTTAATTAAAAAATTGAAAATGAGGCTCATTACAGTACAAACTGTGAAGCGGGATGTCTGATGAAACCAATGTTGTGATTTTTTATCACACTTGCCTTTTTTAATTCTTTCAGAACCAAACATCATTTTGCACTTCTAGAATTCTGACTATCATCTAAGTTTTTCACTGTGTCTCCTTGGTTTCCATTGGCACAATTAGGGTGGATTTTTAAACTCATTAAATGTCATTTAAGCTCCTTATACCAGCTCTGGAGTCCCCAGGAGACAAAGACAGAGGGTATTATTTCGCATGTCCATTGTAGTCTCCTTCACTTAGCAGAGGAAAATGTTAAAACTCACACCATTCAAAAAGAACCCCCCATCGCCAGACATAGACACACACATACACACTGTTTCAGAAAAGTTACAAGGGTCTCAGCTGCAAGCTGCTGTTTAAGTTAGCTGCAACCCATTTGAGGTTGCAGTTCAATTGTCAGATGTTGCATAAGGTGCAGAAGCAGCTGCTGCATCTCAGAAGAAATATTTCTCAGACCTAATGACAGGCAAGAAATAGTCAGGTAGTTTAGGAAACACGAAATTCTGTAAATGGCTGGAACAGATCTAAATTATAATTGTTTACCCTCACTGCCCTTCCTATGCTGCTGAAGAAGAGACATCCATCTTATACCGAGATTTGTTCTTACCTCTTTTCTCTGCAGCTCTTATTTCAGAATTTTTCTGCTCGCAAAATACTTTGCATAGCACCAAATTCATTCTGGCAAAGAAAGATCATAACCAGAGGTGTATATGATATGGTACTGCATGAACCCTAAAGACCATTGACAGCTGAGTGGGACTTTCCTGAAAATGCTAATGTATGATATGCATAAATAAGTGTTTTC
>NW_010387878.1:1991-5025 GCF_000710305.1 Buceros rhinoceros silvestris | reverse complement strand
CCCTACAGATGTTTAAATGCAAACAGTTTCAGACCAAAGATGTCAGGCAAATGTCTATTAAAAGTGATACTTAAGAATTGCTGGAACTGAAAGAATATCAGCTCTTCTTCAGCTCATGTAAGATACTGAAGATCCCACCACTGTTAGGGAAAAAACTTAATATCGCAATGCAGTACTCAGTTTTTCTTGTGCAGGATCAGAGAATCTTTGAAAACGGGCCTTCATGAACAAAGTACCACCGTCTTTATAAGTATCTTCAATAAATAATGAAAGAGCTTCCCTGCTGATTTCTCTAGGATATCGGGCTCCTTTTATAATTACAAGTTTCAAAGTTAAATTTTCAGAGAGTAGAGGGAGAGGGTAGGAGAGAAAAATTAGTTGTTCAAAAATGTTATTTGGGTTCTCACCACTACATTTTAGTGAAAACAAAAGCTCATTATAAACACTGTCAGATTTAATTCTTTGGCAATGAAGTGAGAAATCTGTGGTTCTTTAATATTTGGTTGAGCCTTTTTTTTCTGCTTATGAGGCAAGAGGATTCTTTGAACAATTAAAGGATGCCTTTGTTTCCAGCTTTGCACGATCTATAGCAGTATTAGGAAACTTCAGGCTAGTGTAAGGTTAGGGAGCTCAATATTTACTCTGTGTTGAGAGGATTAGGTCTTGCTTTGGCAATCTGAGAAACATTTTAATGTATTTAGCAGAGGATTTTTTTTCCTGTTTTTGTTCAACACTGTGAAGAGAAGAAGCAAAACAAGCTCTCAATAAATTACTTAAAACTATGCATATCACATAAACGAATAATAATTTGTTTGATAAATAGTAGAAAATACTGTGTGAGTAAAAATTATAAAAGGCAATTTTGGTGATAAGCTTGGAATAATATAGAGTTTGATACACTTGAAAGCTGTCCTTCAGCCTAATTTGGCTCCCAGCTGTGGCTCAAGTTTTGAGGTGAAGCTATTTATTCTGTGTAATTGTCAAAAAGACTCAGCCAAACATGTGCTGTAATGCCATTGTATAGCAGATGATTTTTTAACTGCTCCAGAACAAAATGTTATGCCAGTTCAGAATGATCTATCCTAGGTATTTGACTAACCTGATCTCCTTCTATGACAAATTGACCCGCTTAGTGGATGAGGGAAGGGCTGTGGATGTTATGTACCTAAACTTTTGTAAAGCTTTTGACAGCATTCTCCTGGGGAAAATGGCTGCTCATAGCCTGGGTGAGTGTACTCTTCACTGGATAAAAAACTGGGTGGATGACTGGGCCCAGAGGCTGGTGGTGAAGGGAGTTAAACCCAGTAGTCAGCTGGTCACAAATGATACTCCTTAGCTCTGAGTATTGGGGTCTGTTGTGTGTAATGCCTTCATCAACAGTCCGGAAGGGGACTGAGCACACCCTCAGTAAGTCTGCAGTTGACACCAGGTTGGGCGGGTGTCTTGAACTGCTTGAAGGCAGGGAGGCTCTGCAGAGGGGTGTGGGCAGGCTAGACTGATGGGATGAGGCCAATTGTATGAGGTTCAACAAGGCCTAGTGCCAGCTCCTGCACTTGGGTCACAACAACCCTCTGCAACACTGCTGGCCTGGGGGTGAGTGGCTGGAAACTGCCCAGCAGAGAAGGACCTGGGGGTGCTGGTCGACAGCCAATTGAACATGAGCCAGTGTGCCCAGGTGGCCAAGAAAGCCAACGGCATCCTGGCTTGTATCAGCAAGAGCGTGGCCACCAGGAGGAGGGAAGGGATTTTCTCCCTGTACTTGGCACTGGAGAGGCCACACCTTGAGTGCTGCGTCCAGTCTTGGGGCCCTCTCTCCAAGAAGGACATTGAGGTTCTGGAGTATATTCAGAGAAAGACAATGAACCTGGTGAAGGGTCTAGAGTCTACAAGTCTCATGAGGAGTGGCTGAGGGAAGTGGAGTTGTTTAGTCTGGAGCAAAGGAAGCTCAGGGGAGACTTTATCACTCTCTACAGGTACCTGAAAGGATGTGGTAGTGAGGTGGGTGTCAGCCTGTTCTCCCAAGTAACAAGTGAGAAGACAAAAGCAAATGGCTTCAAGCTGTGCCAGGGGAGGTTTAGGCTGGATATTAGGAAAAATTTCTTTACAGAGAGGATTGTGAAGCATTGGAACAGGCTGCCCAGGGAACTGGTGGAGTCCCCATGCCTGGAGGGGTTTAAAAGACTTGTAGATGTGGTGCTGAGGGACATGATTTAGTGGTGACCTGGCAGTGCTGGGTTAATGGTTGGACTCAATGATCTTGAAGCTCTCTTCCAACTAAAGCAATTCTGTAATTCTGTGATTTTTTTCTATCACCTTTTTCCAATTGCTTTAAGAGAAAATGTTTTTACTATCTGAGTTAGGGTACCTTTTGCTAAACAATTTCAAACATGTTTTTAAAGTTGAAGTATGCAAAGCAATATGCTTTGTCCACTTTTTGAGTTTACTTTAAGTGTTATATTTTGTAAGGTTCAAGGACAGAGTGGGATCACGCCATATATATATGTATATATTTATGGATATAGCCAAGAATTTATTGGAGGTATAATTGAAATCTTAAGAGTCTAATTCAAGGATCATTGTTAGTCTACATCTAATAGTTAAAAAAAAAAACCTGCTTAAATTATTATCTCCCCTGTTTCTATCCCTTTTCTTCATGATAAACTAACCCTCCTGCTGCTCCTCTTGGTCCTAAGGTTAATGATTTTACACTGGTGGTGGCAGTGGAAGTGAGTTTCTTTTGCTGAGAAGACTATAATGTCCATATTGATGTTTTGTTCTTCCTCACTTTAAGATCCATGCAAAGTTATTTTCATATGTTTACTAACATGCTTTTACACTTAATTCTTTCTTTGCTGTTGCAGGTGGAGGTTACATGCTGAATAAGGTGACTTTTAGCTGTATTAGATATTGACATGGAACAATTTCTTTTTTATCTTGGTTGCCCTTAAAAGTAGTTTTGCCCAGCTCTGGGCATATATTTCTTTAACAGACTTGTGACAAGCATTACCTGTGCTCCTTTACGCCCCATGTTGTG
>NW_010387878.1:0-1892 GCF_000710305.1 Buceros rhinoceros silvestris | reverse complement strand
TCCTGCTGCAATACCAAGCGTTTTTCCACACTCTGTGGTTAGAGTCATAAATATCTCATTCTTCACAGATTCACTTCTTGTTTGTGCTATCTGTGTAAAAATATGGTTATACGATACAAAGATACACAAAGTAAAACAAATCAGCCATAAATATCTGGTTGGCTAGAGAAACTGATGTCATGGCTAAACAAAATGAAAAGAAAGCTGAAGGCAAGTCAAGAAAAGTCCCCAAATCCTCCGCCCTGAGGTCTTCCAAATTTGTTAATTGTAGTAATAACTTATGGCCTGTTAAGACTGACAGTTAAAATTTCTACCAAAGATTAAGCATGTTTGCTGACTATAGACCATGATACGATGCAATGATAGTGGATTCCTCAGCCAGATACATTAAGGCCTAAAATTACATTAGCTGTGGCAGTGCAAGAGACTGTCATTGGATAATTTATCCTGCTATAAATGTACGTAGTTCAGAATTTGGAGTACTGACTAAAAGCTTCATCCACTGATGATAGGGACTTATATTAACAATGGCTAGATTTAAATTCTGTATGCTATTGCAGCTAATTCCAAAAGGAAACAAGGTGGCAAAATGAATATATTTTGTGCCTGGTCAAGAAAATGTGCCTTGATTTATCTCTTCATAGAGCTGTACTCATATAAATACAAAGCGGTAGAGGTATCAGAAGTTTGTGCCATAAAATGATTCTAACAATTACCGGGGAAATATCCACACCATTTTCTTGATATAACTTCATTGCCCAAACATTTAGCCAGATTCATCTGGGAACTAACAGATTATGTTCAAAGACAAATACAATACTGTTTCCCTCAGTAGCAGCCTGCAACTTCTCATGCTGAGGCATTCAAGATTGGAAGAAAAAGAAGCTCAAGAACCAGGGAACAGACCATAGGGACAGCAAGGGCTTATTAGCATTGATATAGAAGGACTATTTCAAACCTCTGAATTTGTTTTCTTGAAATGCACTGCCTGGTAAGAACAAAATGGAAGTCTGGAATGACAATCAAATCCATGTCTGTGAGCTGCACATCCTGCAGCAAACATTACTGGTAAACAGAGAATCTGTGTAACTATGAACCAAAAAGAAAGCAATTCCACCTTCATATCAAGCAAATAACTCCCAAAAAATCCTCAGGTGAAGTCCATTTATTCTTTCGTTGGATGCAAAGAACTAAACAGGATGTGAATCACCTGGAATAGTTCTCCCAAACAGATTTGCATGGCTGTAACACTGGCAACAAGACCTTCACTTGCATTGAAGAGACGATGTCAGATTGTAATCTTTGTCAACCAGAAAGAATAAAATGGCTTTTAAAAAAGACAGTATTTGCACTCCACAGCAACACTCTGTTGTTCCTGCATGGCAGAATCTAATTAAAAAGAGAGGCTTTGGAGGTAGGAATATCTTGACAATGAGAGAGGTCTTTAGACATACCTAAAGAAAGGTGGATCTCCTCTAGTTTGCCTTCATGGGAAACATGCACTTACATGTCATATATAAAAGAATTTGACATGAGAGGCATGTGCTGACATGTTAGTTTAGCTGATTGCCTAAAGCACCTCCGTTCCACATTTACCATTTTCTGCTATGGTCTTTTATTGGCAGGTCATTTGGCCAAATTTTTCTCTAATTTTGCCTGATACTCTAGAGGCACTGCTGTCAATCAGTTGTATCTGTGTAGACCTTATTTCCGTATTGAATGAACTGAAACTTTGCATGGAAGATGATGGCTGAACTTTAACACTGTTCTCAGCGTCTCTATTAAGAAGAGTATTCAAGATGCAACTCGTAGGAATGTAACGCTATTAGCGGTTCTTATGATTGTGATGGGTTTTAATTACCTTTCCTGTGTTGGAGCAGACAGGCAGACTC
>NW_010387877.1:47781-65344 GCF_000710305.1 Buceros rhinoceros silvestris | reverse complement strand
TATGTGTATATATTTTTATATATATACATAAATCTATTTTACACCTCTTCTGTTGGAACAATCTTTGGTGATTGAAGATTGACACATAAGACTCTTCCTGGCTCTTCCGTATTTGGTGGGGTAGAAGATACTTCAAAGTGTACCTCAGAGGTGATACTTCACTGGCTTGAAGATCCATCCAGATATGAAATCACTATATTTTATACAGCGTACTTGTTATAAATGCTTACGCGTGTGGTTGGAATGGAAGGTGATCTACCTGAACATCTAGACAGCTCTCCCTAGCTGTCCAGATATATCTAGAGATGGGCGTTCATCTTGCCTGTATGTAACCTTTTGAGGAAGTGCTTTCTATAAGAGAGTAGAGTGAGGATAAAATGGTTGAATATTTTTTAAAGTTGATCAGCTTTTGATTCTCTGTATCAGGTTTTCAGGCTCTCTGCTTCCTCATGTGGCCTTAGAATAGTCAGATTTACTTCTTAGTTGTGCAAGAAGGGGTTCAGTATTAGTTTTTATAGCATTAGCTCTCTTGCTGACAAATTTTAGATAAACATTCTTCATTCCCTCACTCTTTCACTCTCTTTTCTTTAAGCTGCTCACTTTTGTCATTCAGTTTATCCTTTGCTTTCTGTTATAACTACAGGATTCATCAAAAGTAGGGGTGGTAGAAATAAATCTTGCAGAGATTTTTAAACAAACAGCACTTGTTTAATTCCACTGCTTTCATAAGTAATCCAGCGGATTGAAGGGTGGTGGAGTTGTTACGCTTTTTACTAGATCTTATACATAGATAAATAGTAATATCTTATATTAGTATCATTTGCAGGCCCAGATTATGAAGTAGTGTCTTCCATGCATCAGATCTTTGTACTTGTTTGCATGATTTGATTTTGTTTAATACCAAAAGACCAAATTAGAAGGAAAAAGAAGTTAATTCTTCTGTATCTGCTACAAACCGACTTCATACTAATGTGACTGTAGCTGTGGTTTCTGTACACGCATCTTTCAGCTGCTGAAATCAGCTTGAGTTGTTATTGAGTTAGTTATTTTCTACAGACTTGTCTATATTTTCATTAAGTAGGAAGTTTAAAAACAGTGCAAGTGAATCAGAAGGCCATTGCTGATTTTGATTGCTAACATTTTTTTGAGGTTCGGTTGCTGAGGCTGTGTAAATGAAAACTGAGGAGCAGAGACTGATTAGAAAAAGGTATTTAATGAAACTTCAGAAACGACATTTTCACAGAGCACCTGTTTTCTGTGGAGGGAAAACCACCTCTGTTAGGGAAAGCTGTCAAAGCATTTTTATTTCAGCTTTCCAAATCAAGACTTAGAGTGGAGAGACAAGGGACGTTGTTTTCTTATGGTCATAAAGCTATCAAACAGGGTCACAGCTTGAACTGCAGTCTTGGATCCCCTCTGCTGTGTTACATCTGTCGATCAAGTCAGGACTGGGGGTTTTAGAGACAGAACAATATCCATAACTCAGGCATTGCAAAAAGTAATGTGTGCATCATTGACAAAACACAAACATTATTGAAAACTCCATGGATGTTTTGAACCCCGTTTTCTTCTGCATACTAATAAGTTCCCTTGGCATGTGATTTTCTCATTCGACAAGGGATTGGGGAGAGATCAAGCTACACATCAGTCAATTTGCTAAATGTGCTTTTGATAAAGGAGATTGTTCCTCTGTGCAACCATCCTCCAACAAGGTGGCCGAGAGAGAAGAACAACTGTTGGGTCTGGAAGACCTAAATTGTAGTTTTGTTCATTCCACAAATGAACAAAGATGATTTTGTTCATCAGTATGTTGCAGGTTAGAGTGGGGTTTCGGAGCATTTTCTGGTCACTTGAAAGAAAGAAAAAAAGCCAAACAAAATGCTCAAAAAAACCCCAAAGCATTTTTGAACCTAGGAAACTTTCTTAATGGAAGGCTCATTAAAACTAGAGCTTTTCACCCTAAAAAGTTGTCTCAACAAAGTGATATTTTTCTGATGGCAAGTAGGTTTCTGAGGAAAAAGTGGCAGTGAGTAGTACTTAGTGCTTAGAAATGCATGAGAACCAATATACTTTGATTCCCACAAAGCTCCGAAGTGGTGATGTTTGCATCTGTATGGATTTTTATACTACAGCCTCCTTGTAACTGGTGAAAAACTGTCTGTCACAAGTAGACTTGGAAATAAAACTCGGACAAGCCAGAGGAATGTTGGATGAAAATCTCATCCATGATGAAGTTAAGTCGTTCTTGGGTTTTGCTCACTGCTCAGCTCTGCGCTGTCTCTGCCTGCTGGCACCCAGTTGCTCTGTTTTTTAATGCATCATTTGGATGAACACTGAAAAACTGTTTCACTGTGGGTTTTGAGACTGGTTATCCTTGCTTTTGTATTTAATCCATTTTATTTGTGGGAGAAAATGTTTTTTTCCTCCCATCTCCTTCTAATTGCGGTTGTAGGCTAAACGACTGTTAGTAATTTGGAAGCTAATCAGATAATGCTGTTCCTTTTATTGAACCCTTTTCCTTGAAATAATAAAAAAAAAAGCCATGTTGCTCTTAAACCAACCAAACTTTTCTCCTAGCACTCTTGCTATCATTGAAGGTGAAATATTTGTTTATTTTTTTCCTGTAGAATGTGTCAATCTCTGGTGCCAGACAGGTAGCCACAGTAAGAAACATTGTGGATTGCTTTTGTCCTGTGCTACACTCGGTTATCAACTCTCAAGCTTTCACAGAGGCTGGACCACTGAGACAGCTTAGTGATTTCTCTAAGAGGTCTGTGTGTGTTCCCAGTGGTTACATTTCGGTTCTAAAGACGATGTCTATTATCTGTGCAATTTCACATGTTCTAAATATGCCCTGTTATTCACCTTTTTGAAACACTGAACCTTATTTCTTTAGGAACTCCCTGTACACACACCCATCCTTCAGGAAGAGCTTCTTTACACAGAGGGTCATTAAGCACTGGAACAGGCTGCCCAGGGAGGTGGTGGAGTCCCCATCTCTGGAGGTGTTTAAGAGAAGTGTAGATGTGGCACTGAGGGCCTTGGTTTAGGGACCCTGACAGTGCAGGGTGAACAGTTGGACTCAATGATCTTAAAGGTCTGTTCCAACCAGATGATTCTGTGATTCTATTTTGTTTGTAGAGGATGAAGCATAATACGGCTGGGAAACATGTTACCATTAGCGTGATAACAACTGTGTTAGTGGTTGATGACTTTGTTTACATTAATTGTATAAAATATCTAGGTTCTTGAGTAGAAATGGAGTCCTGAAAGCAGTTTGGCCAGCACTTACAGGAAACTTTAGCTTTTCTGAAGGCTTCCAGTTGTGAGGACCTCTCTCTAGGTTTGCAGAGCTACCGTAAAAAATTTCTGACAGTATTCATATGCTTTGGCAAACCTACTGCTATTGGTGAGAGTACTCTGTTTCCAGTGACATTGCACGTAGGCTTGTAGCCGTCCCTGGTGTTTGCAGTATGATGCAGTGATCTGTTTGGCATGGTTCTATGCACAGCATAAGGCCGAGCTTTTCCCTTTTGTATCCCTGATCGCTGTCATCCTCAAATTGTGTTTCTGTTCATTGTCTGTCAAATGCACTCCTTAGAATCAAGAAATGTTGTACTTGCTGTTCAGTAAGTATTAAATGTTTACTTAATATTTTAATATATTTGATACATATTCTTTATATCTTTAAATGTACAGAATGACTTTCTTCTGGGAGCAGAACAAAGCCACTACATTTTCACACTTGGGCCTTTCTAGAGACAGTGAATGAAAACACTCCATTTAAATCACTGCACTCAAGTGAACACAACAAACAGTTATAGGAGATTATAAACCCAAGCTAGCCATTTCTCACCATCAGCCATTGTTGGAAGAGGGAGTGTGAAAAACCTTGAGTTTCAGTTCTTTTTGTGCTATTCCTTTGAAATGAAGCCTACGAGCAGGAAGAATTATTTATGGTACTATCATTTCTCATCTCTTGAATTCTTAAAAGTATTCCAGAGTTAATAGAAGGTGATGTGATAAAATACTCAAATTTCAACTACAAAATACTTCTGTAGGTGCTAAAAGCCTAAAATCAGAATCTTACTCTTTAAGGAAAGTTGTGGAACTCAGTAGCTAAGAAGAATAGTTATTTTTGTGGCCTTAGACATTTGTTTTCTTTGGAATTAGTAGCATTTTATATGGGGGAAGAATCTCACAGAATAAAGTACAGAGGCTAAAAACTAATCATTATGTTTTCTCCCATGTTTAGAAGCTATAATAATGTAGGGTATTTAAGGATTTCTGGCTTTCAAGAGATGGGCAGTTTGGGTTTGGAGTGGGCAGAAGTACTTTAGATGTTTCTCATCAGTTCATTACCAAATATAATCTGCTTTGCAATGCAGAACTTCATTGATAAATGAACTTGATTATCTTAATTATGTCTTTTAAATATAGAGCAACTCAAGCTTGTTTGAATATAGAAACTCAGCACTAAATACTTGACTTCCCCAAGTTTGATGGTCAAAGAAGGGTTTCTGTATGGTCTCCTCCACTGTTCCCGGGAAAGGATATGTGCAGCCAGGTATGGGTTCCCAAACCAAACTGACAGTAAATGGTACACTTGCTGTAGTGGCCTTGTTTGAGAGCTGAAATAAAGATCGGTGCCAAATATTTTTCCTTCTCCTGTCTTCAGTACATTTCATCAGCTTTGAGCTTCAAGAAGATCATGTAGATCTCATTTTGTATTAGGGACCTGTTTGAAAAGCTTGAATAGATGTACTCAGCCCTTTATTAAAGTCTCAATATGCACTCTTGCTCATTCCATTATCTATACTACTGCATATGTTCAGGAAAGGCCACTTTGGTTTGTCACTCTTAAAGAAATCACAAAGACAGCAAAGCCCTTTGTTACGCATTTCTCTGCTCATAAAAATAACTTAATTTAATTTCTGTCCTTAAGCAAAGGAAGTTGCATTAGAATGGGGCTGAATCAAAGTGCATGTTTCAGGTGAATGTTTTGCTTATGCTTTCAAGTGGAATCTTAGTAAATTAATTCAAGATGATGTTCAGCATTGGAAGTTGCTGGGTCTCTCCTGTGCAGTTGGAAAGATTCTCCAAGTGTCTGCTGAAGTCTCACTTCCTGCAATGACCCTGAACCGGCTAAGAGCAGCTTCAGTTCATTGACAGGAAACTGGTATTCTAGGAGGAATGGGCATGGGGAAATGTAGGAACCATGGTCTGCAAATTTTGGACCCTGAGCTGAGATTGAGAATTTTGAGGAAAAAAAAAATCATAGAAAAGCTCAGCTAAATGAACAGAAACAAAATAACGAAAAGCTTATTTTTCAAGCATAAGTTTGTTTTTCTTTTCTCTTTGCTTTCTTGGAAAAGAGCTTTTTCTGACTGTGGAATGGTCAGTTTAACCCAACTAATTTCATTATCAGGCAAGAATGAAGCATGAGCTTTTTCTTGTAAACTCCTTCATTTTTGTGAGTGAAGTGAGAAGTCCTTTTGGAATTCACTGTTCAGATGATTCAAGTTTGGGATGTCTGATTTACTTTCTCTAGCAGACCTCAGATGTTTGGGCATGGCTAAAAGCTCTTTGTGTGTGTGGATGTGGAAGGTGCTTTGTGTGCACAGAAAGTTGACAGTGAATCACTGAAGGACGTAATATTTTTTTTTTTTACTTCTGCCTATGTGCTGATTAGCTTGAGGAGTGTTACTCTCTGTGGAGGTATTCTTCATCCTAAATAAGACTTTTGTTTGAATTAGCATAGTTAGTTTCAGAAATTCTACTTTAAAGGTACACTGTACCTAGGCTGAATTATCTTGAAAAACTATTTTCAGTTTTTTCCTCATCTGTGTTTCTGTTCGAATAATTATTTCACAGCTTTAGAAAAAAGAGAAAGAAAAGACAATACAGTTTAGTTTTAAAAGTAATCTTATTTTTTACTTGCTTAAAAAATTTCTACCACTATTAATTTCTACTTTGAGTGAAAACCAGACAGAGGTTAACATTGTGAGAGCTACTTAACTCCTAATTTGTCATTGTTCCTTTAAAACAGTGCTATGGCTTCTCTTTGACTTTTGTCCTTGGCAGTTGTAAATGTAAACATTAAAATAAAACTAACTTTGTAGGCAGAGGCAGGTGTACTTGTTCAACAAGCTGATCACAAATGTATCGGACACCTGTTGCTGCATTTCCACAGCAGAAAAGAGCAAATATTTCCCTGGAACTCAACTCAAAGTCTGCCTGGATAAAATTGTCGTAGAAGTTTGTGTTCTTGTACCAGGGAAGGAGGGGAAGAGAGGTCAAATAACCTTTTGTTTTCTTTAGCAGCCCTTTTTGTTAAGCAGTTGAAACAATCTCAAAATTACAATGTTGGAGTAAAGCGTTTTCCTTGGAGGTGAAGTCTTTGTGCGAGGCAGGGGAAAGGTGGGTTTGGGTTCTTGGCAAAGATTTTGCCAAGGAGCACTGCGTCTGTGGTAATCCTCCTCCTCCTCGGCAGAGAGCTGTGGCTGTGGAGTTCCCGTGCCCCAGAGATTAGCTTGATAGTTATTATATCATTTTCTGATGAAATGCAAATGCAGAGGACCTTTAAAATCAGCTGCAAACGGTCTGCGGGCTTTGGTGGTTGGTCGAAAACACCTGCTGCGAAACAGGAATGTTCTTCAGATCGCTGGCAGTGTGAAAGTGAAAGGGAAGGGTGGGGAGCAAGGGAGCAGGAGAGCCCAAGAGCACACAAAGCAGCCTTTCCCGGAGCACATGTTAATCGCAGGAGATCAAAGGACCTGATGTCAGTTTACAGAAAAACAGGTCGGGCAAGCCCGGGTAGCTGGGGAAGCAGGATACTAATTATTCACAGAAGAAAATCAGGTATACAGTTACTGTGCTAGGATTGAAAGTCAGGAGGTCAAAACTTGCACAGCAACCCAGTCAACTTGCTCCAAGGGCCTGGCTGTGTACGGGGGGAGTTGATCCTTGCCTAGAAATGGGGGAGAATGAGTCTAGTGTGCCCAGTGTGTCCCAGCAAGGTAAGCTCGTGCAACCTGCCAGCTGCTCGTGGAGCCGTCTGGAGCTCTGGGGAGGCTTGGGGCAGGGCTGATCTCTGCATGTGGGAGCTTGTTTTGCTGTCGGCTGTTGCAGCAAGTGCTGCAGGTCCGTCTGCATGAGGGGACGTGTTTTTGCATGTGTTCTGGGGAAAGGAGGAAATCCATGTCCTTCATTTCTGCAATATGTTGCGTTTTAAAAAACACTGCGTGAATTTAGGAGGGTAAGGGAAGGTCTGATAAGGTCGTGTAAGCCTTTGGCACTTCTATTGTCAACAAAGGTTGCTTCAAACTAACAGTGATCTGAGAAGTTGAGGTTCCCGTTCTGTGACGTTGTTCAGTCTGCTGCAAGTGATTTTCGGATAGGAAATGCTTTGCACAACCGTTTTGCACAGATCAAGTACCTGTTGCATGTGATTAGGGCATGGCAGATGCACAGAGGTGAAGGACATCCTTTCCAGTTGCATTTGTGGCTTATTCCAGGTGGTTGTCTGCTTTTTTTTTTTCTTCTGTGGGCTGTGCTAAGGTAACACCAACACACACATGCAAAATTGCCCTTGTAAACACTTGTGAGGCTAAGTGGAAGAACAGAGATTCTGTCCTAGGTGTTTAAAATTTTCAGGAGAAGCCTGAACGCCACACTTCATAAATCTTGCCTAGTTCTTCTTTTGCAACGTTAATGTCAAGTTCTTGCTTTGAGAATGTTTTCCCAGTAGCCCTTTTTTTCTTTCGACAGACGGTTCTAACATCCCAGGAAATATTATCTTCCTGAGGAGTTATTCCATTAGCTTATCTTCTTGGCATTCAGTGGTTTTGTCCCCTGACATTCAACCTGTGCGTTTCTTTTGGTCGACTTTACTAGTCTCTTCCTGGCTGCTGTCTTTGCATACCGGCAAGGGATAAAGCTTTGTATCGATTGCAGGTTTTGCAAGAACAGTCAAGCTATTGTAAAATTTGCAAGTGGTTTTCTGGGAGCTGAAACGGGGACGTTCTAGTCATTGAGAAGCTGTGTTACTACACTTCCCCTTGGAATTATTCTTTATACATACGTAAGCACATTATATGGGGAGTCAAATCCGCATCTCAGACCTGTGTTAATAGGCAGTAAATCCATAAATGCCCGAGCAGACTTTGTTCATGGAGAATTTTTCTGCTTTTTCTTTCTTTGTGTTAATAAGCATGTACGTACTACACAGAAAACATGCACTAGCAAATTTGATTTTCATCTAGACTTTAATTTTGAAAAAAGCAGTAGTAGTGTTGAGTAGCATGTAGATCTAAACAGCATTTCTGGCGTACTAATGAGAGAGTTGGTATTGTTTCTTTCTTCGTTGAGGATCTGACTCGAGGCTACAGGGTTATGCTGTTCAAAAATCTGTCCAGCCTAATTTTGACCTCAGTTTTCATGCTATAAGTGAGGAGCTATTTCACTGCTGCTACTAAAATAGCGTTGATAAAACAGATACAAAATGATTTGGGGTGCGTTGTATTTTATACAAGTCTTTTGAGAACCATGATTGTGATTCTGACTTAATTTGTGCCTTTTCCCCGTTGGGGTAAATGAGCTTACTCAAATGGAATTCCTCTTGGTTCACATTAGCAGTAATGGGACAAGAATTAGGGCTGCACAATTTTTAAATAAGTGTTCTGCGTGCACACGCGTGCAAATGCACTCACACACCCCCAGCGTAAGGTGGTTTTTGAGTTGCCATCAAACCTATGTACTGGGTTATTTCTGTGTGTGCTTGTTTTTAGAAACTGTCCAAAATAATTGGTGAATCAACTGGTACTTCTTAAGGAGAAAAAGGTGGAAAAAATTAACATTACTCAAGATACCTGTCAAAACCACTGCTAGCGAGACAACTTGCATTTTGTTTCATGTTATTTATTTTTAGAGAACTTTGCACTTGTGTGAATTACTAAAGGCGCCAGATTGACAGCCCTGGAGGCTGGCTTCACTTATTCATTAGCAAAAGAGCTGTGGCCTGGGCAGCAGGTGCACAAACCTCCTTGCTGTGCTATACCCATGTGTGTCTCACTTCTGCTGTGAAAAAGCCCTTTTTGAGGATTGAAGGGTGTCAGTCCTGTTCACTCCTTGTCTTTCCCTGCAGCGTTTTCTTCTAAGGGTGCAACATAATGGTCTTGTGATGATTAGGTTTGTGCACTAAAGACTGTGCAGAGACCTTTATTTGATTTCACCAAACAGCCGTCAGATGGTGAAGAAGGCTCGGGGCTTACATAAGTCAGTAATTCTCACCATCTGGTCAATCAGGAAATATAAGGTCACTCTGCTGTCACAGCTTTTTGGTTTTGCACCAAGTACAGTAAGCACAGAGAATAAATTAGCTCTTGATTCCGTTGTTATCCTGCCACTTCTTTAAATGCTTCAGACCTCCATTTCTGTGGAGGTTTGGAGCCGGGATGTGACAACTGAAAAGAGCAAAGCCCACAACAATACGGCTTTCACTGCCAGCCATAAATTCCTCATTCATGGGAGCGCACTGAGAGCCCTTCAAAAATACACCACAGCTAACTGAGAGTATCTTGTATTTTTGCAGTTGTTTTGTGGTTTTTTTTTCTGTTTTTTGTTGTGCTTTGTTTTTTTTTTTCTTTTAGAATCAAGATCCATTCCTTCACAGGAGTTGTTATTTCCAGTCTTCCTGTGAATTGTTTTCTGAAGAGTGGGACAATATTAGCCCCACATGATGCAATTACCGTGGATTTTAATTTTATGTTACCGTACACAAGTTGTAATTGATTTTACGTTGTGTTATGTTGCTAGATGGCCGTAGTAGTTTTACTCTCTTGCTAAGTGTGTGTAATACATGCTTGCTTCTCCAGCCTGCAGAGGACACATTTAAATTGACAAATTCAAGTTAAAGCAGGTTATTCTTTTGGTTCTCGGGAGGCACAGTAAGTGAGCAAGAATGAAAGGAGTCATATGAGCATTATTAATATACCATCCTGAAATACTTTTTTTGTCTCAGGGCTCCCTTATGTGCTGTTTTATTAACATATCTCAAGCATTTTACAAATGGCTTCCTTTTATATATCCTTCATATAAACATATGAGTAAATAAATATAATACTACTTAAAATAATTTCCAGCAAGTTCACGTTCCTTCTGTAATTAATCTAGGCTTTGGATCAGGACTGAAGCACATGTTCCTTAGGGTTTATTCCTGTGTTCTGATATTGGTTTTTAGATCAATATATATGTAGTCTCATGAAAAATTTACAAATTGGGTGTAAAAGATGCAACTATTACTTTTTGCTGAGAAAGATGATAGGAAAATATCAACAGTCTATATAAAGAATGTGGCATACTTGCATGGGGCAGTGGGAATTGGACAGGGAAAGTACCAGAAAGTGGATTTTAGAATAGCGGCTTTTCAGTCTCAAACTTCGCTTTCTTAATCAGACAGCTTCTTGGCCACCAGGTCTACCGTGTTTGCGGGGCTGGATGAAGAACGTTTTGCAGAATAGCGGCTTTTCAGTCTCAAACTTCGCTTTCTTAATCAGACAGCTTCTTGGCCACCAGGTCTACCGTGTTTGCGGGGCTGGATGAAGAACGTTTTGCTTCGGGGCAGGACTCTGACTATTGCTAATGAATGCTGTAATCAGCTGCAGTTACTACCCATGGGGTTCTCTAACGAAAGGTGGTAACTCTGAAGGTCCATTGTAAAAATGCTTCCTTCCCTCAGCATTTTATGACCTCGGTCCTCAGAATTGAGTGCCCGTTTGTTCTCTGGACAGTTATAAGCAGAACATCATTGGGTCCATTCTTAGCTCTTTTTGAATGGTAGTAGGGAGGGTTTCCTGTGACAGCATTTCTTACACAGATTGGCTCCATTCCCCAACCAGGTACAGTAACAATGGGCAATTTAAAATAACTCTTTTTATCGCTGCCTCCTGTAGATTCTCGACTTTCATTTCCAAGTAGTGACTCCTGATAGCTGGAGAAGTATGTTCTGATCCCTGTCCTGGTGCTGTGAAAAATGAGATTCGAATGGTCCCACAAAGCCATCAGCAGCTAGATTAGTATAGATCATTCTTTTGACTTAAGCTGAAGTCACTCTAACATTTCCTGGGTGTTCTTTAACTCTTATCACAGGTATGCTATTTTTTTTCCCCCTAGCTTTAATTTCCCATGAATCAGGAGTTGGGATTTCAGTTTTACAGAAATATCCTCACTAACACAAGCATATTAAAACTGAGAAAACTGCATAAATTGAAGCATAATAATAACAGTGAATCTCTCTCCAGTAGTGAGAATCCACTGCAGAACTGGTTTCCAAACACAAGGCTTGCAGCTCTCAATCTGCTCTGTATTATTGTTGTTTTGCTGTTATAATCCTTTCCAGTTTTAGAGGTATGTTGCAGATGATTGCATCCTAATATATATGCTTGAAAATGAAACAAGATATCAACATCTCACTGCAAGAAATAGAACTGAAATTGAAAATGTAGTAGATACATAGTAAAAGGATGATGCTTAAGAAGTGTTCCTCATAATCTTCATCATAAAGGTACTTTAAATGTTGAGATTCTACTAAATGTAGAAATAAGCTCTTGTCACCAGTAGAGTCTGTCAGGTTCAGGGTTTGCCACTCAGGGAAGTGATCCAAGGGAAGTTGCTGGGTTTTCCCTAGGTGCTTCGCTCCTCAGTGTATGTGTGTGTGTGTGATAAGCATTTATATTTGTTTTGGCTGCTCCCATACCTCTTTTCTCTGAAAGTATGTCACTTACTGAATAAAAGTAAAGAACTGAGGTTGAAGTAGGGGGAAAATCAACACAGTTTTAGCAGTTCAGGCAAAAGAAACCCAGATTTATGTAAACTTGTTATGCAGATATGACACTAATCCATAATCTGAAGAGTGCTCTGCATTCATACAGGGTCCTGACGAAATCTTTTTCTTCCTCCTTCAAGTCCTGGAAGTGGTTGGAATTTTTCTACATCTCTGTACAGTGATTGCATTCCACAATCCTGATGGAAAAGGTGGTGGTTAGGTTTATTTTATTTGTCTTTTTCCTTGGCTTGAAAACCAGCACTTCCACCGATTTCCAGCACAAATGAGGTGCTGTAATCCTGGGACAGTATCCTAAACCCTGTCTGTCTTGCAGGGAGTTGTTCACCTCTGCTTTATAAAGATGAGTAGGGGTGTTTTCCTCATTGCAATATCATTGTGATCAAGGCATTCAGGTTTTTTTTCCTGTGTGTTTAGTTTTGTTTTGCATTTTTTGTGATTTTGTTTCCTTTGTCCCTGAGGCCTGGTCTCCCAATTAGTCCCTTCATACTTATGATAGTCTTAATATTCCATTAGTTTTATGAACACTGCCTGCCTGTAATGTAGTAACAGTTTCTTATAATACGGTATGCTTTAAGTAGGATAAAGTAGACTTCACCGGAAACATTTTTACTTTTCAGTGATCATGTGGGAGTTTTTTTTTTTTTTTTTTTTTTTCCTCTTAGGTTGTTTTTTCTATACCATTACTATTTAAGTTAGATTCGAGCTAATAAGAGAAACATCAGTTACTTAGGGCATCTAGGCAAAATAAAAAGAGTACTGGCACAATACCTGTGCAATACTGCTCTCCTAAATTTTGAAAAATTTGAAACAGGTAGATTTGTTCCAAATCTGGAGACTGTGTATTGACTTTGGTGCTCTCTTAGTGATGTTACTTTTGTCATACAGGTTTCAGTAGCTATTATGAGCATTGTTATTCACGACAAGTAGTTACAATTTAGCATGTATAAAAAAATTGGGGGATTTTGGCTATTTTAGTCTTATTTACTAAGGAAAGGAGGCTTAAGCTGTCTGTGTCAAATGAACTTGAGAGAATGTTCAGGCAAATTCTGGATACTTCAGATGTTGTTCTAGAAGCATATTTTTTAATAATTTTTTTTCAGCGATCAGTTGATTTCTGCAGCAGTAAATGTAGCTGAAGATATGTCTTAGGTATAGGAGGTTGGTGGAAGCGAACATGTTTAATTACTTGTCTGCTTTTCAGTGACTTTACATCTTTGTAATCTAGGATTAATTTTTGATTACACAGAAATCTGTGCAACCCTGAGGAAGTGTGGACCTGTCCACACTTCCGGAAGAACGTGCTGCCTGGTTTGCTAAAGAGCAGCACATGTTTGTCAGAAATACTGCGATTTCATTACCTGCTATGGTATTTTTAGCTCTCATTATTTCAGAGCAAAAAAAGAACTCTGTAAGGATGCAGTTCAGCTGGATGTAATGTCTGTATCAGTTGTGACAATTTTTAGAAATCTCTTGGTTGTGGAATATATAGAACTGGGAACAATAACTGCAAAACTGTTCCTTTTGCGTTTCGTCAGCAGTCAGAAAAGCAAGAACGATTTACTTGATTCACATCAGGAAAATAGCTGGAAACCACTGGAAACCATCTTTTAGCTCAAGGAGACTTGGCATGTTCTTCCCTCTCAAAGATGTGCATGTTCTGCATTGTAGTGCTGGAGCTTTTCACTCAAATTTTTAATGTCTGGTTTTGAGAGTCCACTCTCTCCGCGGTCATGTTTACATCAGGATGGTAGTTCAGCTGGTGCAGAGCCACGGGGTGCCTTTGGACCTGCCCTGGTAGTAGGGGTCCAGAAGGTCGCTGCAGCTGCTTCTCCCTTTTTCCAGTCTCATGTTTCTGGTTATATTTTAGTCAGGTGCTGAAGCCCTTCCTAGCATTCAGGAGACTAAAAAGCATAACCTAAAGTTAACTATATCCATCCCTGTGGAAAGTTGTAGAACGTGGAGCTGAGATTTCTACCCTGACCATTACTGTGAATCTGTAGTGCAGGCATAGTTTAATAATAGGTGGCTTTGCCACTTTGTACATATATATTCATCTTTTTCTACAAATAGTGCTTGTATAAAAGTGGCATTTCTGCTGTCTGTGTAAGCTCAGATTTTATGTGCCTTCATAACACAATTAAGTTTACCTCATTTTATTTCTGCTAGTGCTGCAAAGAGGGGCTGAGTCAGCCTGTATTTGTTCTTGTGCTTCATCAGCAGAAATGTTTACCAATTTTCTAGTTATATTTTATTTGTGAAAATGTGGTGAAAGTAATGGGGTTGCACTGGTATCAGAGGGTTTCGTTTGGCCTGTGTTGTTATTAGCATTGATTGAGACATATGAGCAAGAAATAATCTGGTTAGACTTTAACTGCCCAAGGCTGAATTTTCAGGGCTGACAGGAAGCAAATATACATCTTTTCACTTCTAAACTCAATATATTTGACCTGAGAGTCTGAGAGTTACAGTAAACCCAAATCAGGACAATGTTGGTTGTGCAGCAGAACTCTCTCCTCTTACGGGTGATGTGGTTCTCCTCAATCAACTGCACTCTCTTCTCGTTTGCTCTCCTTCCTTTCTTTGTTCTCAGTATGCCTTCAGTGGAAGAGAGCGTAGGTGGACAGTTGGGGTTGTAAATATGTAGCCAGTATGCCAGGAAATTCAATTACAGGTATCGCATTACTCCAGCTCCTGGCAGTCTGGCACCCGACACGGCATCCCTGGAACACGCCATCCCTGGGATGCTCCCTCCCTGTAACAGAGGCTCCACGAGCTCTAAGCGACTGCAAATCCAGTTCTGTCTTTATTCATGGGCATTCTGGCCATCCACCTGCAAACTTTAGCGCAGCTGATGGTTAGCAAACAGGTAATTATATAAACCCATGTCCTCTACATACCTAAACAGCAAAGTGTTTATAACTGGTGCTTTGCTGATACAGAGAATTTTTTGTATGTACTGTTTCCATACTTACCAGATTACATGTTAAAAAACCCCCATAAAATCCTTTATATTATCCATAAACATAATAAAAAATGCTACACTACATAACTTTGACTTAGTCAATAATTCTAGGTTTAGCCCAAGGGTTTGAAAAGAAAATTATTCCTGTTACAAATTTTAATTATGCCATAAACTTTGGGAAATAGCTATTGATCTTCAGCATCTGGCATCAGAAACGTTGCCTGCTTATTTTTTGATTATTTAGTTTGTGAGTAGTGTTGTCATAGGATAAAAATAAAAAAATGTCACAGGAGAGGAAGATGTACCATATGCAAATGAGAATATTTTGGTTTGTTTACGTACTAAAAATATTTTATTGCTGAAGAGTTTTTTTGTTTCTTACCAGATCTTTTTAGCTATCTCCAGCAAAATTTGCATTTGAGATGCAAGAAAGTGAATTCTAATTCTATCAAAGACCCTTTCACACCATGGGATGCTATAATATAAACAGTATGTTTCTCTGTTGTGGAAAAATTATAATTTCCGGGGCCAGATGAGACAAAGGCTGGAACCCTATGTTTGTGCTTTTTGCCTTAAATCTGGGCTGTCAGATGATGGGTGTAAGTGTGTGTGTGTTAAAAAAACAAAACAAAAAAAACTGGCTTAAAATAGTGAAGCTGAAATTCTGATCTGAAAGCAGAAGCAAAGGTAGTGTTGCTCTTGTGCACAGTGAACTCTTCCTCGGGTGTCGTAGAGTAGGTGGAAGAGCTTTTTAACATGTTTGAATTTCAGAGCAGCATGTAATGAGTGCAGCATTAGAAATGCAGACGTACTTTTCTAATCATAGTAAGGCCTAGAGCCAAGTGTGTTGTTTTGTGACGTGTCTGCTTATGGTTCATGAGGTTTGACTGTGGGTGAAAGAAGAGGGAGAACTGAGGTGATCCCCCAAAACAGTCATTTTAGGTGACTGGAAATACAGGCTATACTCTCATTAAAATTTCAGTCCGAGGATCCTTGTAGGCAGAGGAGGATAAAGCTCCCGTTCTTTTCCCCCCTCCAAAAGGGTCTTTGAGGAGATGCTGCTTGCCTCCTTTTGAGGCAAATGGAGGAAGGTAGTCTTTCCTTTCCAGGAGTTATGTGGATTAGAGGGCTCCAAACCTGACCCCTGGAAGGGCAGTCGAGGGCATCTTACTGTGATGGCAGAGGGAGTGGGACCTGGAGAGTGGCCTGGGGGACCAAGAAATGCTTGCTTTCTCCTCAAATCTCTACATCATATGAAGCAAGGAGGTAGTTAGCGTGGTCCTGAGAATTGTGCCGGTCTGTGCTATTTTAGTTGGCTCAATACAAAGATATAGTGAAGCTAATCTTGGTTCCAAAAAGTTATGGCATGTGAGTAGGCTACTCTGTACAGGGAACTCCCAGAACACCCTTAAGAAATATTGTACTTTTTTCCCTATTTCAGCAAGGTGTGGCTGTGCCTCTGTCCCTTTCTGCTTCTTAGGTTGGTTAGATTCTTGTTTTTTATCTTCATGCACCCTGTGGTTAGCACTGATACCAAGCAGCACCTGAAGTTTCTCAGACTTTGTGCACGTTACAGCAACGCTCTGACCTTTTAGTGAATAAACTAAGCAAAGTAGGACAAAGGTGACTTCAGTGACACAGCTTGTAGCAGCTGTTGCCAACTCTTTGTCAGGAAATTGCTCTTTTCTAAGAGTACGTGCCAGTGGCGTATTGATGCTTGATCCCTTCTGTCTGTCTTTACTCTGCCTAGCCTTGAACAAAAGGGGTGGAAAAAAATGTCATTGAGGCTTGCAGGCATTTGAGGTGGCCAAGCTGACAGGTTGTGCTCCAGCAGGTAAACGGAAACCTATTAAGAGCACACAGAGATAAAACGTGTTGTGTGAGCGTTGAGTGTGGTGTTAGGATGAACCTCAGTGAGAAAGACAGCTGTGGCCGTTTCAAGGACGTGGAGTGATGATGTGGTTTCTGTAGGCTTTCCATAGCCAGTTCTGACCTAAATATTTTTGTATGAGACCAGATGTCTGGATCAGAACATGTCTGCATTCTGAGCAGAACTAAGGTGATGTCTGACTACAGAGCCCTCTCTGTACAATTAAAACACCACCCCCAATTTTATCTCCTCTGAAGAACCCTAGTACTACTTGAGTAGTATTTTTTTGTCTGCTTTCAATTTCAGAAAAAAAATTAAATATGTGGAATGTATGCATTTTTCACAGTTTGAGAACCCAGACCTGTCTCGATTCTTCCTTCCTCTGCAGTTACCCTTTAGCCATTTAAATTGGGCCTTGTACTTCTGAAAAGTTCTGCCATTTATGTGTTGTGCCGTTTATTTTGGTGACAAAGGGAAGCTCAATACCTTGAGAAGTGTAAGCTCTGATTTTTATATACTCCAATGTTTTATGTATTGTTTCTGGCTGGCAGGTCAGGTTTGTGCTGCTGCCGTATGCAGCAACTTAAAATTCATGTTGGTGTGTCACTGCAGTTACTACAGTGAAGCTGCCACACCAGAAAACTATTAACTTTCAGTTAATGATAACAGAAAATGTTTTATAATAAACTGTGAAATAACCTAATCATCTGCCAACGGTGTAAAGATTTTATATTAAAATGCAATTAATTTCTGTTTGCTTTTTTCTTTTTAACAAGTTGGTTATGTATAACACACAGTTAATTGGCTTTTGCTTTGGAGGGAATCTGTTCTAACGTGGTGTCTGCTCTAACGATAGATGATGGCGAGTACATTTTCTGGTGTTTAC
>NW_010387877.1:37725-47689 GCF_000710305.1 Buceros rhinoceros silvestris | reverse complement strand
GTGTAGGGAGATAGGCGCCTTTTTGGTTGGAAGAGAAAGAAGAAAGCGATAGCTTGCACTGTTAAAGCTGGGTACCAGGTTGTACCCTGAAGACTCAAAACTGCAGGACAGAAGAGGACTTGTTTCGGTTACTGGTTGAGTAACAGATTTTCTGTGATGGCGTGGGTTGCCTCCATGTCTTGCTTCATGAAAATCCTGTGTTTCACATTTTACCTCAGACTCTCATTTGAGATGGGCAGAGAGGAACTGCCTGAGCTCTGCAGGATTAAAATCCGTCAGTAATTCTCAAGTGCCTTTCTCTTAGTGAAGGTAAATAGGGTAGCAGCAAGGACTACTTCCAAGTACCTTTGTGGTTTTAATTGGCTCATTCCTAACAGTAGAAGAGAGTGTTCAAATGAAATAGAAAAAACGAAAGTCTTCTATACAAAACAGAGCTTTAAGATGTGAGGTTAGAACGCGCTCCGCTGTTAAAAATCAAGAGGAGGAGTAAAACTCATATCATGAAGGATGGGAACTGAAAGGTTGAGAGAGGCAGATGAACAAAGTGAGGAATTTGATAATTTGTTCAGAAAATGCTTCTGCTGCAGTTGCGGTCAGTTGTGAAGGCTGGTGGCACCAGGGAGTAATTTTCCACCTTTCTGAGGATGTTTCTTGTTTGTTTCAAGACAAACTTTTCAAACACCCAGTTGACTGTGTGTCCAAAATGCTGTAGGCACTGCACAAATAAGGGGGTTATATAACAGGTTTAAATGCAAGTCTTGAAGTAATTATTCACATTACCTCCTTCCTGTGTCAGGTAGAAGAGTCAGGACAGGTTTCTGGGTGAAGAGGGCTTAGTTACTTCAGCGTACAGCAGTGAAGTGAAGACTTTTCCTTTCATCTTGTGCTTTAAAGCTCTGTGTCAGACTAAGTATCTCTAAGCACTCTCCAGACATGATCTGGAAGCGATCCCTGCATCTTACTTCAGTGATGATTTCTTTTTTTTTCAGTCTGTTTTGCCATTTCCAATTCATTTTATAATGCAAATATCTATTTACTACATAAAAATAACTCTTGGGGGTCTTTTAGGGTTTTTTAATAATTAAAGATATAAATTTATCTAGCACAATGATTTGATTTTTGGTTGACTAATGGAAATGTTAAGTATTTTAACATGTCAAACAGATTGGAAAAAAAAAAGCCCCCTAAATTTCCATTAGTCAACTGTTATTCCAAATACAGTCTGTCTTAGATTTGAGAGCTGAGATTTGGTTTTTAAATGCAGTGTATTATTTTGTTCATTCTGATGTTGCTGCATTCTGTGTTTTTAAGGGTAAGCTGTGTCCTCCACTGTTGACATGTATGATCTAAGAGTCAGGAAACAGTAGCTATTGGCATTCTGGCTGTGCTGAAGGGTCTGTAAACCATTCCTTCTCTTATCATTGCACTCTTTAGTTGAAGATTAGAGATTACAGGTCATGAATGTGTAGATCATGTCCTAAAGCTGCATGTTTGTACAAGCATGGCAGTTAATTGATCTGTGACTTGAAATCCATCATACTTGGAGGCTTTTTGGTGGGTGTGTGTGTCTTCACATACAGCGTGGTGATCATTTTTCATTAACGACAAGCATGCAAAACACAATGTCTGCCCACCTGGGATATGTGGTTTTGTTTTGTTAAATGTTGCCCTTTCTGCAGAGCATGATGGAAGAGAAATGGGTATAGCACGGAGGGAGCGTTGTACACCACCTTGTGGTATGTGTTCTGTGGTTACACACAGAAGGGCAGTGTTTAAAGTTCTCATTTGTTTACACTCTTAGCTTAATGCTGAATTCAGCTTTAAAAAAAAAAGTAGATATGAGGTTTCTTGCTTTTTCAGTAGGTGGTTGTACTCCTAACCTGGGAAGTCAGTGATGTATTCTCAGGCAATATTCATACTGTTTTCTCTAGCCATCTACCATAGCCAAGAAATGTTTCCTGAACAGTCTGTGAAAGTGGAAGAGGTGGTTTTCTTCTTTAGATCTACCCAACATCAAGTGAAAAGCCAAATTGTTTCTAAAAGCTAAAGGAGGCTCAGTGTCGAGATGTGCGTAGCCTTAGGGCATGGTGTTCTCTGGCTTCCTTTATTTACCTAGTGAGGAGAGTTCCTTGTAGCTTTATTTCTGTCTGTTGCTTTGTCTTCACTGCAGACCAGGAGAAAACATTTTACTGAATTTAATACGTGTCCTAGTTCTGCAGCATGTGCAGTTACCGCTGTGCTCCCACTAAACGAGGATAAGGTCCAATAAAAGCTGGCTTTTTTCTGTTTGTAAACTCAGCTGTTGGGTTTAAGAAACTTGTTTCTCTTTTTTCTCCTAGTTTGGTGTCAGCTGCAGCTATTTGAACTCGATTGAATATTTCATTGCAATTACAGCAAAATTAAAAGAAGCTGGGAAGAAAAATTGCCTACATATTTCTAAAGTGATTTTTAAAAAATAAAATGGGTTTTCTGTTGTCTCAAACAGATGTTTGTTTAAACCCAATCACGAACACGCACTCTGATTTAATTTATTGTTTAATTTTGTACTAGTTTTTTGTAAATGAACTGCCTCAGGAGCAAGTGACTAGGATTTTCCTATATACTGAAGACTTGGAACAGGGCTTCTGTCAGCAGAGTTAAGCATCCCTGTAAGAGAAACAAAATTGCTGATGAAACAGGGACGTGTATATCGATAATTGTCAGGGTTTAAAAGATGCAGGAGCTTCTCTTTGCAACACGTCTCCAGTTAAGTTGGGGTAATTGAGTTTGGTCCAAACCAAATCTCAGTCTTCGAAACTCAGACTTCTAAACAGTGATGCTGGGGTTGTTTCCTTTTGTCGGCTGTAGCCTGGGCTGTGCTCAGTCATTTCACACACACTGCCTCTGAGAGCAGACAGGTCTGAAGGGGAGGCGATGAGGTACAGCTGGTAACTTTAAATTCTATTTGACCAGATGTGAAAGAGACCTGCTGAAATTTCATCATGGTCATCTTGTTTTTCTGTATGGAAGTGCTTACCTGATAAGCAAGCACAACCAGTCCAGAATGAGGTTTTGAACCAAACCCAAGCTTTAAAACTTTTTCCTGCATCACACTCATATACTTTAACAGACTGTAGGCATTATAAGCACAAACATCCATGCATTTTTACTAGATCTGTTTATCCAGTTTGTCCTACCTATCGTGGCTGGTTTAAATTCTTTCTCTTGAAGACTGCAGAAAAATTGTCTGCATTTCATTTAAATCTCTTGGTCCTGTGGGTGTTTCTTGTTCAGAATTAGAAGCAGAAGCAACCCGTCCCTCCAGTGAACCTTGTCTGGCTCTTCAAGGAAACAAAGAAAGTAATGTACTGACTACTTTGATTCTAAAAATAAATTAATAAATATTAAATGTAGGTCTGGAACATTCATTTGGAATAGGTAAATTAGAATTGATTGTTTATAAAAAAATGATCCTGTTAGCATGCTTCTTGTTTGAAAGATTGTTTTTAACAAACATTTTTTCTTTTTTTTTAATGGCATTTATGGACTAAAAAGTTGTAATTGGCTGTGTTTTTCATTTTGTGGTAGTTGGTTTTGTTTCGGTGTTTTGGGAAGTTAGCATGTAGGTCTTTAAATATGCACATCTATTGTAAAGATGGAAAATGGATAGAGGCATGGTGGCTTACTGTTATAGGAGAAAGTCAAAGTCTTGTATTCCATGGAATAGAATAGGAGCAGGGTGCTGAGATAGGACATTTGAAAAAACAGCATTTTAAATGTTACTGGATTGTTCAGTTGTTGTTCGTAAACCCTGTAACCATGAGGCGTTTCAGCTGTTTTAAATTACTAGTGTATAAATGTTTAAATTATGCCCAGTATAAAGATAAACACTTCTATTATGCTTCAAAATTTGAAGATCATCAGTAACTTCCTATTCTTCATAAAGTTCAATTTCATGCAAGAGTGACTGATGTTTTCAGATGCAGACAGCGATGCTGTGGCTTCTGCAGAGCTTTTAGTAGGTAAGGAAGAAGAAATGGAATAGAAATAATTTTGAGCAGTGTGTGGTTGATTTACTGAGGCCGTTGTGACAGTGTATCCCATATCGTGTTATTAAACCCAAGTGTTATCATATTAGTCGGTATATGTGTCATCATAATTATATAATTATTGTATTTTATATACCAAAATTTTTGTTCCTATTAGTCCTAACTCATTAAAGTCAGATTTTAAATCCTGTGTGAATTAGAATATTTTTTTTTCTTAGGTTCGCCTTTGCAAAAAGCTTCTGCAGATTTTTACTTCGGCTGTTATTAAAGTTTTCCTCTTTCAAATCAAAACTCAGTATTTCTAAGTAGTTTGTCTTTTTATAATTAACTGAAATTAGGTTAATAGTCCTATTTCGAATTATTTTCTTCTTTCCCATAATGAATCAACTTCCTATCGATTCTTCCTGCTTACTACTTTGCCTTGTTGTCTGGCTGCCTTGCAGTTAATCAGCAAGAGTAAACTGTTGATGTATCACCAGTAATCTGTCAGGAATATCTCTGTAGCGCCGTGCCCGCTGACAGCAGTGGAGATAGGCTGGAAGTGACGGGCTGGGTCCACTGGGGATTTCATCTCTTGTCAGAAACACAATGAGTGGCATCTCAGAATCTTCGCGTAGAAGATGCGGTAACCCAGCTCTGGTATGGGGCATTGTGCTTATCTCGCAAACCACCTGCTGTCTGTCTGGATTAGTATGCTGGTCTTGTTTTGCTGTCTACCAGTAAGCAGCAGAAATATGTTTGTTTTGGTAGTGAGCATTTACAGCACTGTCTGTTTTTATATTGTTGTTGGTTTACATTTACTGCATTAACAGAAGGCTTATGATTTCAGCTGAGTTACTTTGCATGGTTAACCACTAAAAGAGAAGTTTTCAGCTAAAAAAACCCCAAAAGGTGATCAGACACTTATTTCCTTTAGTGAGAACTTGCTACTTAGGAGAAATGTCACAGTTGTTTGGTGATACCTATTAGGCAAACTATCAGTGGTGAAATTGTACACTCCCAACTTCCTTGCTGTGCTTATATTGCCAAAGATGCTTTGACATTAATAATGAATCACACACTAAAAAAATAAAATACGAGGATAAAGCTGCGTTAAGATGTCTTTTTTTTTTTTTTTTTTTTTTTTTTTTTTTTTTTTTTTTTTTTTTTTTTTTTTTTTTTTTTTTTTTTTTTTGGTAGAAACTCAGAGACTGTACTAAAGTTAGAGGGATGATTCAGACTTCATCTGATCACAGCAATGAAACCCAAATTTAAAACAACCATTGATCATTAATCTTTGGGGAAACTAATTAAAGTTCTAAAAGAAACAACAATAAAATGATTTTTCCAAAAGTAAAGGTTCCCGCCCTCTATGTGTTTCTGATAAGGGCTGGAAGGCTTAATAAATGTGGAAAAGAGAGCAAGTTAGTCTTACCCATAATTCTTTGTTTGCTGCTTAGAATAATAGTAACCCTGATCTCTGTTATTGTCATTTGCTGTCCAGCTGGATTCGTACATCTGAGAGCTATGCTAAGTTACAAAAATTTCCGGTCGTCTGAAGTTTCCAAGTTGTGTAGTACTAAGAGGAAGAATAAGAGCTTTCTTGTCTGTTTTCTTGGGTTTTTTGTTTTGCCTTTAACTACTTCTAATCCCAAACTCAATCTTTCATGTTCAATTGAAAAATTGAAGACTTGGAGATAAAGGATTGTAGTATTTGAATGATGTGACGAACTCTGCCCTTGATTGCCTGTGCCAGGTCTCTTTGCCTATCACACCACCAATAAAGAAATGTGGGTGGTTTCAGCTGTGGTTATACCCTCCTAACTGATTCCTAGGCAGAGGTACCGTAGGAGGAACAACAACTGCTTTGGTATTTCCAGTGTGTCTCATGTTCAACAATAAATAAAGCCTTCGCTTATCATTACTTCTTACAGTGTACTTTTGCTGTCAGCAATATCAGAGGGTAAAAAAAAAAAAAGCCGTATTTCTATCCTACTCCTGTTTGAGTTTTTTTGGCATTTGTTAGTAGCAGATCCTCAAAGTTATTTCAAGTTTGAAATATATTTGTTAAATGTATATGATAGGGCTGTTGCTGTGCCCTTTCTTTCTTAGCTTCACATCCAGGTTGACTGTGTGTTGTGTTAAGAGGGAGGGAAGAGAGAGGAGGCTTTGTCAAGGAAGAGCCAGGAGCTTCATAACTTGATTATGAAAATGATTATAATACACTGCCCACATTAGGAAAGCATTAAACACTCATTAGGGCTCTGAAGTGTGAGCTGCTATGAACCTGACTGCAGTTGGCATACAAATTTTATCTTGTGTGTTTTGCTTTGATGCAGTTATAAAAGTGTGAATTAGAAATGGGAAGATCCTAAGAGCAAAAATAACAACAAAAAGTATTTTATAGTCCTTTGTCAGGGCACTATTTTTTCCCCCCTTTCTTCCTCTTAAGAGACAGAAAGCTGATCCTACCCAAGACACTTCAAGTGCTCACGGAAGAAATGAGAGCACAGGCACTCAACCTGCAGTTACAGCTGAGACTTCATGTGATTCTATATTTTAAAGTGGTGAAACTACGCTGAATCGCAGCTGAGTGCTATGTGCCTGTAGGAGGGACAGGTACATGATCTAAAGGATTTTTTTTGCCCTGAAACAGGAGCCCGAAGTGACATATCTGGATTGTAACTGGGATGGCAGTGATCTGTTGTCACGCTAGTAATTCCTCAGTGTGTTAAGGTCCCAAAACCGTGCTCTGACGGGTCTGTGCAGAATCCAGCACTCGGCTGTCTCCCAGGTTGTTGCATGTTTGCGACTGTATTGAAACCAGACAGGTTTCAAAAAAGTGAAACCCCTGTTTTCATCCATCTCTATTTTTTTTTCTTTGAGTTGTTTTTCCAATTAGACTCCAGATTATTACAACTTCTGTAAGTATACTGGTAAACAGGAAACCACCCTGTGTTAGTTTAATGACAGGGTAATCCATCAAGACTCCTAAACCAAAGTCCTACACATGGCAGATGTCAATGTACCGTACCGCAAACTCCAGCATCTCTAGACTGTTCCAATTCTAATGTCTGCTTGGCTGTTCAAAGGTCATTATGGATTGTTCCTCTCTAGAGCAAGGCCTTGTATGCTGGGTACACAACATTACACAGCTTTATTCAGGAACTGCTGATAACAAACTTGATCTGCCAGTTTGCTTGATGCTAGATCATGTTTCCAGCTTTGCAGCCGTTCAGTGTAGAAATTGGTCTAATTTACTTCAATTTAAATGTTAATGATCCTCCTTCTCGAAGGAAAAGGGAAACATGCACAATCACTCTGAAAATAAAGATTTATCTCCTGACAATCCCAGTAATAACTTTACTCTAAGCATCCCCTTTAACTACTTGTTTTGCTATTCAGCATTGAACTATTTCTTACAGAAACAATTTTTAGAGGCATTGTTTCTTACAGAAATGATTTTTTAAAAGGCATTGATCACATTAACATTTCAGACTTAACCTGACGATGTATGCTTTATTTGAAGCCAGTAAAATGAATAAAAATTGTTTTCTTTTGCTGTTGTCCATCACTGTACTAGTTGTGGAATCTTCCAAGTGATTTATGAATTTGGGGCGTGGAAATGTCAATATTTTATCAGTGTGAAGCGAAGTTTTGTCATATACTTTATACTGAAAACTTTGGCCACCTGATTTAAATAATAGCATGTTTTAGAACCATTACTCTAAATTATGTGCCGAATCTGCTTAAAATCCACATGCTACTGTAACAGGAAGCAGTCCTTGCTTTGGGGAGCATCCTTTCTGAATGTTTATTTAGAATAGAGGAGAATCAGGTACAAATGAGTGCATGGAGAAGAAACCCGTGCATGGTGTTGGATGAGTTTGGGGTCTCTGGGTGCTGTAGCTCATTCCCCAGCTGACTGGAGCGTGGCACACCGTGTCCAGTGCTCTCACAGCAATGGGAGCATCCCGCCACTGTGAGAACGTGGCAGGGACCTGGAGATGACTGTTCTGCCACACTGTGAGCAGGGGGGATAGATTTTGAATGTTGCTCTGAATTGTTGAGATGACCAGGCTCTGTCCAGTACATTATAACAAAATATTGTGGCAGGGCTGGTGCTGGAGGGAAATGCTAATGGGCAGCAGTGCTATCAAGCTGGGCTCGCTTATTCCATTAAAGGAGTTGATGAGAAATTAGCTATTCTGTTCTTTAAAACATTCGGAAAAGTACTATTTTTGTATTTTAAGTGGCTGGCTGAGCCCCTTCCTCCCTCCCTCCCTCCTTTTCCTCCCCAGAAACAAGGGTGAGGCTCAGCTTGCTGTCTTCAAAGCTACCTTCCCAGCATCCATCTCCTCTTGCCTCTTTTCCTGCAGTGAAGAGCAGGAGAGACATACCCTACACATTCAGGAATCACGCTGGATACCATTAGATGAATGTGAGTAAGAATGCAAATAACTTACCCTGTCAGGGTACCCCTGTAGCCTTCGTGTCTTTCCATGTGCTGTGAAGATGGAGATTTTCTCACAATTTTTATATTGTAACTTCGTGTTTATTTTGCAAGTCAGAGGGGAGTTTCCCCCCCTGTTTATTGGCCTGTTGAGGTGGCTTGTGAAGTTTGGTCCTTTTAAGTTGCTTTTTATTTCTTTATTAGACAAGCCCATAGTGTAAAGAAAGTTGCCTGCTCTAAATGAACGTGGATATTACAGAAAATGCTGAACCTAAGAAAATACATCTGCTTTCTTTGAAAAAGAAGGTGCTACTTCTGTTTAAGGTAACAGCTGGGGCTGCCATTAATTTTTTTTGGTGTTCAAATATTCCTTGTAGGTAAAGGTGCTAAAGTGGTTATAATTACATCACCACATTTGCTGTTTGGAATATCGTTTATTGGCTTCAGATTAGGTGTCTTAATTACTTGATTGCTGTATTTTGGATTTGGGTAAATGTCTCTTCATCTCTGTGGAATTCCAAGTATAATTAATACCAGCAAAAAATATTGAAGTCATTAGCCTTTAGTGTTTAGAATTTTCCTTTTTTTTTCCCCAAGATGGAATAATGTGTCAATAAGAAAACACTTTTCATTTCAGATGAGTGCTCATAAATATGTAGAAATTAAAAAGCAATGAATTGTTTTTATGAATTTTAATGGAGGGTGTGCTGCAGTATTATGCAAAGGAAACGAATGGCATAAATTACAGTAGTAAATTAATTCGTATGATTTTCCTGTAACTCATTTCATATGTGTAAGTTGCGTCCCTATGCATCCTAGACAAGTCATTGCACATATTGTGAGTCTTCTTGCACGACACTGAAACTCGTCCATTATTACACTGGAATACAGCAGCGTTTTGAATAGTGCTAATCCAGGCTGGGGCACTGTTTCGGAGGGGCTGAAGAGGGGAGGTTTGTTCTGTCTGCGACAGTGTAAGAGGAAGGATGCGACAAGAAGTACTGATGTATTTTAATGCTCTATTGGCTTTATTGTGGATTCCTGCTACCTTTTAACTACGTCAAATTCTCAGTAAGTTAAGTACATATTAATGTAGAAAACAAGTAACTGTATACAACTCATTCTGCATCTCCCTTGTTGGAAGGGACCTAAGTAAAGGATTGTTTGACAAAGTGGTGTTACTGCTTTATATAGTTGCTTGTTTTACATGTGTGGTAGGGATGGAGCGTTGTATGTGGTCACGGGGTGAGTTAATGGGTAACGATCGAAAGTGTATTACACAATTTGTAACAGACCCAGCAGGCAGGGATCTTGTTTCTTCCTCTGAGATCTAAGATCAGAGCAAATTGTGGTGTTCCAAGGAGGGAATAGGACAGTGGGTTTAGGCAGGCATATATTTAAGATGGAAAGGTCACAGTCCTGTCTGCTAGAAAAAAATGATAAACCATCATTCAAGTGTAGCTGCAGTTTCAGAAACAGTCAGAAGGCTACAGAAAGACCAATA
>NW_010387877.1:16525-37639 GCF_000710305.1 Buceros rhinoceros silvestris | reverse complement strand
GAACCGTGGGGGTAATCATTACTAGTCAGCTTCAGTGATGCTCTCTAGCAGTACAGGAAAACAGGTTCAAAGTAGAATCACGTTGAGCTTTCAGATAGGTGCTCACAGGGGAAAAGGTGGAAGGAATGTAAGTGACTTAAAGCTAGCAGAGGTGTTTTCATCCTGGTGGCAACAGACTCAAGGAATCAGTGGACTCTTCTAAGGGTCCGCGAAGGTCATGGAGAAAACCAAAACTTGTCAACTGGCCTAAATCTGCTCTGCAGAAGTCTGAACTGGCAGGAGAAAACTTCAAGGGTCAATAAGCTGGAGAACACTTGAGTTACAGCTAAGTGCCCAGATCCATATTCAAGTTAGATTTGCTGGAAGATTAATTACTAATAACTGATTGGTTACTTGATTACTTCCCTACCAACACTTTAATTAACTGCCATTAAAATTTTAAGTTTGGATTGCTCTTTGTATTGATGCCTTTCCACAGAATTTTACTGCTTTTAAAAGTGGCTGTGCTTTTTAAATTAACTTTCTGTTAAAAAGACTAGAAAAATTCTCTGTCCAGCTGCTTTTGACTTTAGCCCTCTTTAATGGGAATGTTAGCCTTTGAAACGGAACTAAATAGTGCAAAAACCAGAACCTAAATTCTCTAGCGTATTGAGATAGGCACAAATGGGCACTGCAGAGCACGTAGCCGAAAATCAAACATCGTGTCACGGCTATAAAGGGATATCACACAGATGTTGTACAAGACCTTTTCAGAAGTTAATTTCATTAAAGTATTAACTCAAGACAGTATTTGATATAATTTCTAATTTCAAAGGTAGTTAAAATAGTTTATTAGGAATGGCGTCTAAGTACTGATCTATGGATTTAAATCCGTAACTTGCTGAAATCAGAAGACTCAAGTTCCCTAACTTTAGTCATCCCTGAAGATAAACCTTTACAGTTTTTCACAGCTCTGAGAAAATACCAATCTGTGATTTTTCTGTTGATTTAAGCAAACCAAGAATATGTCCCCCAGTGTATTCCTTTTGAAGAACAAGCTGTTCGTTTCCCTCCCATCCACCCCATGCAATGCAGTATTAGACAGCAACACACAAACACTTTGAGAAGGGGAAGGCACATCTAGATGTGATGCTGGTTCATCTTGCATCCAGCAGTGTGAAGATACCAGGTCACTTAATGCTTCTTTGCATGCCTCCACATCATTTCACGTTATGTGATGTCAACATATCTGTCAAAAGAAATTTGTTTCAATTGAATGCATGTTTACGTAGTGTAGGAAGCAGTGGTGCCTAGGAGCAATGCTGGAACATCACCAATGGCAAGTATTTTCCAAGTATAATTATTCTTTCTTCTAGATATGTCCATAGTGGAATATGTTTTTCACTTCAGAAAAAAAAGTATTCTGTTAATTTGCCATGTAAAAATAGATATATTTTCATGCTAGATGTCCATTGAGCAAGGACACTTTGAAGTCAGTGCCCTAAAGACATTCTTCTTGCAGCAATTTTCAGATATTTCCTCGATTCCTCTTTTTCTGACATGCATTCTCTAATATATCTCCTACCCAGATCCCAGCTATCTCCTTATATCAAAACCAGTCTTCCTCCTTGTCCTCTTAATTTCCTTTATGCAAATTGTATCCCATAGGAGAATAACAATCATACAGAAGAGTCAAAACAAATCTATGAAGAAAATCTGTTTGTAAATGGAAAACTTAAGTAGATTTTAGGAAAGAGACATTTATTCTCATTACACTTATGCCTATTTTTGTTTCCTGAAATGGCTAGAACTAATATCAAAGGTTACATGCAGTATCAGTAAACTTGTGGGATTTGTTTTTAGAGAAGAATAAGCTCTGCAGCTTGGAGATAAAATGTAATGTAGTAGTTGCTAAGGTAACTGCATGTTTTTGTGAATGGTGGAACAAATTAGGGGAGCAAAACATCAGTAAATTGTCGATACTTAGGTTAGAGCTGCCCTTAAGCAGCAGAAATTAACCTCTTCAGACCTGCTAGCATAGCCAAGGAACGTGGAGGAGAAACGGTCATGCCATGCTCTCTGTAAAGTTCATACTGCAGTGAATGCTATCACCTCTCCACTGGAGACAGAGATTGGCTGTGGTGGTGGTGGGTCTTCAAAGGGTCTGAGAGCAGGGCGGAGTCCAGCTTGTGTGTGAGCATGAAAACTGGCTGCTTTTGTCTTGTCTGAAGCAAGTGTCTGGGTCTTTATCTTCTGCCTCTAGCAATGACTGGTCTATGGCTCTGGGGATGGTTCTGGAGAAAGATGAGCTGAGCGGTCCTGCTCCAGAGGAAAGGACTCCATGTCCTTGTCATACTTGGCTGTGTGAGGGCTGGTGTGTGCCCTGAGTCAGGTGTGGTTATACTGGAGTGCTCTCCCAAAAAAGAAAAACAGACTTGGTCCACTGGAGATCTCCAGATACCTATAAATACTCCTCTGAGGACACAGTAGCTGAATGTGCATGCAATTATCTTTGCTTAACCTCACACTATGACAGCTTTAAGAAGACAGAGCCGAGGTGTTATTCTCAGCTGCTTTCTGGACATAACCACCTAGCTCTTTGCTAACTGTGGGTGACCAGTAAGACATGTTTTCAATAGGTTTGAAATGTAAACTTTACAGCTGAAAGTCTGATGCTGTTAAGCAATCACACTGGAGTGATGGCTTGGGACTGAAGTCAAAATCTGGCCCGTATCTACAGAGAAGTAGATACGAGATATGATGTTATGTAAGAGGAGAAGCCTACTTGAAAATCTTCTGGCACAGCAGAGGCTAAAGACAAAAACTGAGAGCAGTAAGATTAGCATTTTCTGTGTAAGACAGGAGCAGAGGGGTTATGGGGTCAGGGCAATTTGAAATGTGGAAGCAAAGCTTTGTATGAAGTTTCCAATATTAGTCCTTTACAAAAATAAAAATCATTATCATTATGTGGAATGGAAGGTGATGGGAAACAGCCTTCCTCATTCTATAAGGCATGTTCTCAGACGAAGGCACGAAGCATACCGCTACCTGCTTGGGAGAACAGAGATATGGAAGGAGATCTGCAGGCAGTTCTATCAAGACCATGTTTGTTGAAAACCACCCAGACTGATTTGAGGACAACTCAGACATGCCAGTGCTGGAAGTTCCAGCTGACTTGTTTTCTCCCACCACTAAGAGTTTTGAATAAGCTGTAGGTCCTGCACCAAATGCAGCCCCAGGGCTTGTCTTGTGAAGCAAGAGTAGTGCTCAGCTTCTCAGGAGCTTTCACTATGCCTGGCAGCAGGTACCAGTAGAGCTGCACCTATTTTGAGTTAGACTTAGCCTAGTTGGAACAGACTTCATCTTTATTCAGTAGATCGTTGTTAGGAGATCTGATGCAGCAGATGCTTTCAAGCTAGTGGGTCAGATTCCTAGTTAAAAAAAGTAGTAAGTATGAAGTAACTTCATTTTAAGTCTGGGATAGTAATTACCAATTAGTCATGAGTAACCAGTTGTAGACTTTTATTTGGTTTGCTAAGGTTTTGAGTTGCGGTTACAAAGATAAATGCAGTTTCTAATGTACTAGAATTATTTTAGGTTTTTCTCTAAGAAACTCTTGCAATTGCTGTTACTGAAAATTTTGATGAGGAATTTTTTTATGAACGTGGAAATTTTGACTATTAGGTTTTGTATTTAATAATGTAAATCGACCTTCATTAATAAGACAGTGAGACATTATTTGCTGAATGACTAATTCAGGAATTAGCAGTAAATGAAATTTAACTTTAAAATGGGAAATGAAACATAGACAGAACTACATGGGGGTTTGGCTTTCCTGCTCTGTACACAGGATCTAAAATATTCCTGAGAGTGCATCTCCATAGACAAGAAGAAATATATTTTAAATTTAGGCAGGTGGCATTTTGTACAGAATTATTTGGTCTTTAAGTATAGACTGTCCAGGTGAAAGAAATCTATTTGTCCCAGCTCAGAACTCTCTTCCATTTTATTCCTTCTAGCTCAGTGATTACCAGAACCTCATTTTGGAGAGACTTTCAAATCCAACCACCTGTGCTTGGAATCGGACCGCGGGATTCTTAAAGATTTTATAAATCAACAATTACATTGTCTGAGGTTGCTCGCATCGATTCCCATGGTGGTTTCTGCTTCACTTAACTAACTTTGTGTCTCTTCAAGCTGCTTGCAATCAGAATTGCTCTTCACAGTGAGATTTGAGACCATATAAGAAGGAATTAGTCTTTAGTGTGGGGCTTCACACAGCCCCTCCAGTTTTCATCCTCACTTTTGGAAAGTGAGGAGTTTGAGAGCTCTGCCATGGAGGGCAGGACTTTGGGCGCTAGCTTAAAAATACAGGCAGATAAAGAAACAAAACCTAGTTTCCTGTGGCTCTGGTGTTCTGCTATTTTAGGTGGTAAATGCGTATTATGTACACTTCAAAAATGCACCTCCCATCTCTCTGTGCTTTGTAGCATACACTTCCAAATAGCATTATCAGAGTGGGCAGATAAACGTATTCATAAAATATGGATCTTTATAAATATATTATTGCTTGCTTCCTCTTGCATTTCTCCAGAGAATTTACTTTCATGACATCCCTCTTCTCCCAGTGAGAACTTTCATTTCTCCTCTGTAGGGCTCCTTTAACAGCAATGGTTTTCTTTCCTTTCGGTCCCTACTTCACTTACCTCAGTTGTTTTGCTGTTAGGAATTCCTCAGTTTCCTTCTGGAGACCTCTTAATTAAAAGCCATGAGCCTTTAATTATTTTATAATTCCAGCAGTGTGTCTCAAGAGGATAAATGCTGTCAGTTCGTGGCAAATGTTGTCACCTGCAAAACTTGTACCACTTTTTGGATGAACAGGGATTATTTCTCAGAAGAACAATTTCAAAGCTCAGTTGAAAAACTGTTCTTGTTATTAGCCTCTAACAGGAAGATCAGACTGTTAATAGCTGTCAATCTGAACTGTATTTGGAGCCGATCCAAGAAAGCACACGTTGGGCCTGTTAAACAGAATGTATTTAAAAAAAAAACCCCAAAACAAAACCTCTCTGTAGACAGCATATTTTAAGAGTTGGACCCAGAAGGTCCAAGTAAGAATTTCCTTTTTTCAGCCTTACAGTGAAGTCTGGTATCTGTCAGATAGAAGAGGGATTGTAGAGGAATTGCCCAAGCATTGGTATTCATGGTAGTTAAAAAAATGTTTTTCATCTACTTTATCGGTATTTCAGTAGTTGACTGGATCAAAGAGAAGGCATGTGGAACAAACTCACTGGCTCTGAAGGTGTGGCTGAACAATCTTATACTGTGGTGATAAATATAAAATAGGTGGGTGTAGGATGGATGGAAAGGGGAAGGTATTTCCATGCCTGATGACAAGGGGCGGCAACAGCGAAGAGGAGGAGGAGTGACAGTGGTGCGTATCCCTCCACATTGTACGTAATTCTTTAAAATGCAAGGTGGTGTTGGCGCTCTGAGTGGTTTGTTTTTCCTTGTAGGTCATAACTCCTGAACTACCTTGAAGTTCTTTGGATCAGGCAGATTTTTTTGCTTTTAGTTAGTAAAAAGGAAAAAGGAGAAACACGTCAGCCCAATAACCAGAGACAAGATAATCATTGTGGCAAATGGAAAAGATACCAATTATAAGAGAATTCAGATGTGTAGTTGTGGTTTTAAACCACAGTGAGAATCGTGGCTGGTTTTGACAAATGGGAAAAATAAGTTCAAGAGACAGTTTGTGTTGCAAAAAGTGGAAGAAATGTGGGAGGGAAAAAATACATTACCTTTGTTTCAGAAACTCATAACGATGATATTTATAAGGGCTTTTGCTGCAGCAATAAATGTGCAGTGGATGTTACATGTTTGTCCAGAGTATTCATCTGGTTGAATATTGCAAATGTCATTTAAATGAGCTTCTAATGGGTATTACTTTGGTACAGTGAGAAAGTTAAGTTTTCATTCTGTAGAAATGCAGTAAAAAAAAAAAAGCAGTATGGTACATCGTATGGTTGCTATAATTCAGAATATAATACTGGAGGAAGAAGTGCTTTATAATATGAGAGGTGGGCAGATTTTCAGAGGATTTGACAGTAACTGTCATTTCATTTTTAACAATAAAAGTAATATTTTCTAACAAAATTACTGTTTTAGATGGAGCCATAGTGTTTTGAAGAGTTGAAGCATGGGGAAGTTGAATTCATGCTTGAATATAATGTTCTGCAAAGGGATGCTCTTGGTGTCTCTGGCTGCTAGCTAGTTTTAAAGTGCATAATCTTTTTTTTTTTTTTTTCTGATAAAGAACATCACAGGCATTAAAAGCAAGGGCATGTTCTGTTTCTGGAGTGATGTTAAGTACAATGCATTCGCTGGAATAATCAGCAAGTTGGAATAATTTGGGAGTACTGATTTATTTACAGGCTGGTATTCTCAGCCAGAGATACATTACTGAGATATATTTTAAATTAGTCAAATAACTTGTGCTAATAACAGCTGACATAACTGAAGTCATTATCCAGAAGATGTAAATGTTTGAAAACAAGGGTTAGCTTTCTTGCTTACCATACATTACAAATTTGGAACCGGGAATGTGGAGTTGGATTTGGGTTCCTCTGTGCTGTGAATGCAAGAGTGGAGTGTTGGAGGATAAGCTCTTGTAGGCTGATTCTTACTGTGGGCATGTGTTGAAGATTTGTGATGCAAATACGTGGAGTGTGGGGTTGAGATTAGAATCAGACTGATGACTAAAAGGCTAAATGCTGAGATAAGGTAGATCTGAGGGTTGTGAACCTACTCTCTTGTGGTGCTTTTATTTGCTTATTGTCCTGGGATTTTAAAACTGTTCTCATACCTCTGAATCATCAGCTGAAAAGCTGAGAGGGTAGAGCTAAATGTAGAGCAGAACAGGACTGTAAGGCTCTTGTGAGGAGAGGCTGACGGTTTTAAGATGTAGCGTGGTGCTGTTGTGTTCATGTCGGTGTATTGCTGATACTGAGGGGTATGTACCAGGTTTGGAGAATTTGAGTGATAACAGAGGTCTGAGAAAGTTGATGAGCAGAGAGCGTTAACTGTTAGGATATCCAGCACGTGCATTTAGCTCTCAAAGTGATTGTACAAAAGGAATAACTTAGTCAAAGAAAAACTACTATGGACGATAATTTACAGAAGGAATTTAGTATAAAAGGATATATTTTAAATGTCAAAATGCTTTATTAAACTTGAGATCTCCTTATTTTAACTGTTGAAAATTCAGAGAAGCCCTTTTGACCTTCCATTGTTTAACAGCTGTCAGTGGCTGAGATGTATTCATAAGCAGTTTTACAGTATCGTGCCATACATCACCTATTTATAGTAATGCCTTTATACCACAACGTGAAGCACAGCTCTGTTCTAATCAAACATTCAATTACAAGTGGCTTACCGAAAAGATTAATGAAATGCAGACTTCATTAGCCACAATGGAACATGTAATTTGAAGTTGTGACTATTGTGACTATTGTTCAGCTAAACCCATACCTTTGACCGCGGGAATTGCATGTGTTTGATCTCTGAGAGTGTTTAAAGAGGGTAACTGGCTGATGCAGAGGACGGGAGCATCCTGAGCCAGGTGGCACTATGTGTACCAGGCAAGAGGAGTACCTGCTTGGTGACACACGTTCTTTCACTCTCTGCCGTGGTCCTTTGGACCAGGTTACAGGTGAGAATTCACCTTGAGCAGCATCAGTGTGCTCCTGATGCGCAGCAGGGCTGCACGCTCAGCGCATGTCTGCCTCATGGCACACCTGTATGTCACGCAGGTGAACCCACCTGCTGCAGAAATTATTTTGGAGGGCTTAGAGCAAAAGCAAAGTCAGACTGGTTTAGTTTTTTCCTCTATAAAATGTATAGGAATAACTTGAATATGGCCTATTCACTTCTGGTAGAAGTCATGGTTTAAATACTGATCTGGGTAAGAAATCGTTGCATTGTAGCATACATTCATTATTATGTTTTATTATCATTCTCTGGACAATACTGATCTCCTTCAAAGATGCCTGTAAGCCTGTGTGACAGTCCTTGTCTGTAATACTTCTAGATCCCAATGAAAAGAGACTTAAGAGATAAATGAATGTCTGACTCCTCCTGGCTTGCCTTCAGATTTGTGGATTTTTGATCCAAACTTTGTTATAAACGGATTTGTGTGGTGAAGGCTGTCTGTAGGTGCGTGCTATTGTGTTTAGCAAGAGTGATAGAGAATGTGCAGTTCGTAGAAGAAAAAGAGCCCAACAGCAGGTGGAGCAATGGACTGTTTACGTTGCTGTATTCTGATACTGCATGTGCTTTTTTGTTTTGTACTTGCTCTATCTCCTTTTCCTTAGGCTGTTCGGATCAATTGTCAAACATCTGCCTGTCAAAAAAGAAAAGGGTGCCTTTCTGTTTGGAAGATTAATTTGGTTATTTCAGTCACAGGAAAGTTGCCAGCTCTTGTAAAAATGGGAGGAGAAGGGAGACAAATTCTAACAGCTATTGATTAATAACAGATGTATATTCAGTGGGATGGAAGATAAACGGCTCTTTCCAGGGAGTTGATACGATGGCAGCCTCCCAGCTCCCTGGAGACCACTGCAGGCACCTCTGTTAGGCTGCAGAGGGTGTTACCTAATGGATTTCCATTGATTACATGATAGCAAACATTGATCAGGTCGCTCTTGCCAGTCAAGTCCCTGCTGCTGCTTCTGCCAACATTTCTCCAGCAGAAAATAACAGTTTCCAAAGGCTGTTTTCCTGTTTCTTTTCTGTAGTTTCTTTGTGCTGTCAGGGCTGACTGGAAACGATGTATGTTCCTAGAAAAAGATCAAAACCTAAAAAAAATGCGTCCAAAGAGCACGCTTGCTTTATCAGTTACTTTGTTTAATCTGTAAAGTGTCCAGCAGAGTGTATAATCCAGTGTTTTGGTCAATTAGTAAATCAATATAATCCAAAGCAGATTTCTAAACTGCACACGGACAACCTGGGGAACAGGATCTTTAAAGCCGATAGCATCAGCCAGCGTGTCTGAAGGTGTAATGATGAAAGGGCTGGTAAGAGAGTAACTAAATGCTGGATTGCTTTGTAATGCCACTGTGAGTAAAAGGGACTCTGCTTCTCTGCACAACATGAGGAGGAAGCCTTGTTGGTCCGCCAGAGCGCTTTTGTGATGATGTGTGCCTTAGGTGTATTTAGATAGGTAGCTCCCTCTGCTAGGAAGAGTAGAGGAAATAGAGAAGAAAAAGAAGAGATTGATGGTAGAACTAGTAGGGAACTTCATGAAACAGTAATTCCTAATCCGCTTGCAGTGGAGTCCTGAAGTGTTTCAGATGGCCTCTGCACCTCATACATCATAGAAGTGCTCCAGGTTTTTGTTCTTGTCTGTCACTGGTATTGCACTTATTTGTCTTGTAAAATTAATTACTGAATTTTTTTGCATGTATTTGAGCTGTGTTTGTTCTTTGGATGAAACCTGGATTTATTTTTAAAGATTCCCTGTCACCTTTTATTCCTGCAAATGGGCTGATATTTCTCTTGAATTTCCCACTGGGACTTGTACACAACTACATCATAATATGACTGCAGACTTCCCCATAGCAAGGCCACATCACTTGCAGATCACTGAACTATCAAGAACTGCATAGGATTGACTGGCTGGATATTCACTGTTTGGTGGGTTGACAGGCATTTTCCTGGTTGTTAGCAATAGAGGTCAAACTACCATACAGTTCTGTGCACGGAAGGTATTGTGGTTTTTTCATTTGTTCTTGTGTTGAGAATCACCAGCAGTATCTGGTGGCCCATTTTAATTTGAAAAAAAATTATAAAGATCCAGTTTAATCCTTTAACTCTTTTTGAGGGTTGTGTGTGGTGTTTTTTTTTCATTCCTTTGGGGTTTTTTGCACTTATGTACATGATAGCTATCTAAGATGGTGGACTCTGCTGCTGGGTCACTGCACCCCAGAATATATATTAAAAAAAAAAAGCGCCTGCTCAACCTTGGATTCAGCTTTTGACGACAATCCTGCCAGGATCACTTCTGGCAGCTGTGCTTCACCAGGTATCCCTGCAGCAGCTCCAAGCAGTGGCGGAATTACAATGCTTAGAGACCGCATGACTATGTGAAATTAAATCTGGTGTATGATAAATTATACTTTTTTCTTTCATCACATCAATCAAATTAAAATTGCATAAGCATTGGTATTAGTTTCTAAATTTCGGTGACTGTACAGCTGAAAGAAATGCCTGCGAGCAGAGAGAAGTTAATTTAATGAAATATTTAAACATTCTACTTAACATCCTGATGTTGCCCCTTAGATGTGTGCACTGCGCACTTGTTGCTGGGAATGGACCATGCTTTTGCTGCCAGAGAAAAGTTGGCTAGAGTATCCAGAACCATCAAAATCCTGAGAATTTCCTCTTAGTGAGAGACAAGAAGTTCTTAAATGTGATGATGATGTATAGAAGTACATCCGATAATTAGTTTTAATTTATGACGCATCAGAACTTGTATGGGATTTTTTCTGAGTGTGATACTGTTTGAATTTCCTTTCTAATTAAAAACTGAGGAAATAACAATGGTTGTCAGTTTTGTCACAGAGATAAATATTAATGAAATGCTTCCTCTAAGCTACAGTAAAGCCTCCTTGGAAATTCAGTCGGATCATTTCTGTCGTTAGCTGAGAGGTTGTTTGTCATTCGTGCAGTAGCTCGCTCTTCTGGAGGAATGTAACTATGTCTTTCAATGAAAGTTTAAAAAAATCTCTGTCATGTTCTTCTCTAGCTCCTTTTGTAAGTATAATTGTTTCAATCAATTCCCAAATTCTAAAATGGCTTTTAAATATATGTGTTAGTAACAAACATTCATGATGCTTCAGAAGACACCTCAGATGGTATAAAACTTATGGGTGTGTTCCAGGCACATACCAAGAAGCAGCATTATTCATGTGAGAAAATAATTTGATTAATCCCCTTGTCTTTTGGGGCTTTGCTGCCTTCGAATGCCTCCTGAGAGCTTCCCTGTAACAGCATCCTCCCAGCCAATGACTCCAGCTCTGCCATATCTGCGGTCAATCACTGAGGTTGTCCTTGCTGTTTCTCCTCCTCAGCATAGCTGTACCCCCACTTTGAAGTTAAATTGCATTAACTCAAGACATTGTCTTCTGATCTTTTACAAAGAAATAATAATGAAAATACAAAGGTCTTCCTGATTCCACTCCTCGGGCTATACCACCTGCTAGCTGCTGTTACCCGAGGCTTCCCACCACTAGTATTTTCCCATACTGCCAAACTTCAAAGGAAATATATTAAATGTTACTCGGTATTAATGATTAATTGTAGGGTTGTATAATGCAGTTTCTGGCTTTTCTTGCCTTGCCTGTTAATTCATTTAGAAGTTTAAATTTGATTTGAGTTTTTCAGAAAATGTCAAGGTAAGAAAGGCCAAGTAAGTGTTTTCATTAGATTTGATCAAAAATCTGTCCACAATTTGAGGATTTCCTAAAAGGAGTAGTATTTTTTTTTAATCCTGTGAGACATTTCGTGTATGTAATAAATGTGCCATATTTTTTCTGGTTTTTGCAGAACTTATTTGCTCATGGTTCAAATCCTCCTTCAATGTGCTTAACCAAAATATACCTTTGAGGTCTTATTCTGGCTGTACCCTTGACTCTTTGCTTCTGTTTTTGACTTTTTTTTAATTCCTTTCATTCTCCCCTCTTCCTTGAGCATGTGTGCCTCAAAAGCAGCCTCTTTGTTCACAGTTAATGTTGTGGGACAAGCATGTGTTTGGGGTGTGGATGTGTCCCCTGTATTTTGAGAGTGCTGGTGTTACTTCAGCTGTGTCCATCCCACAAGAGACTGAACACTGCCTCATACACACTGAAATTTGGTGATTAAAAATCTCACCTGTTCAGCTCCAGTAAAATTTCACGCAAAATCCAGCAGTATGCTTTGTTGTTTTATTCATGCACATTGAGACAACCACTTAGAAAAGTCAGAGGTTTTACTTTTCACCGTGGAGCATCTGAAATAACATTAATGGAAGGAGTAAAACTATATGATTTGATGAGTATACGTGAACAGGAAGTAAAATTTTTTTAAAAAGAGCTAATAATAACAATATAGAGGGAAAGCAGAAAAAAATTACAAATTCGAAAAAACTTGTTGGTATTATGAAGTAAACCCCCGCTTCAAAAACTTTGCGGTGTTTTTACATCATAAGATCTTATTCTAAGGTGCTTAAGTAGAGGTAAGATCAGTCGTACTCTAAAGTGCATTCAGACCTGAATCCAATTTACTGAATTTGTATCTCTCATTGACTCATTTCCAAGAAATTGGTCCAACTCCCCCATAGCCATAGGGAATTCAGGTTATGGAGATGATTTTTCCACCATTTGAGAGACGCGCTGAAATGCAACAAGAACTCTAAACTTAGATTATTACCTGTCTTGCCACTGAATTTCATAAATATCTGGTCAAATTATAAATGTTCAGTTTTTATAAATTTGCTGTGGAGCTTTATCTCAAAAATAAAACATCTGGAATCTGAATAGCAGAGAACTGAGAAGTTCTTGGGTTTCTTTTTCGTCTGGTACTCGTATTTTCAAATTTTTAATTCTTATGATGAAAGCTTTTTTGATGTAATAGTTTTCTTGTGCAACATGTCTTAAGTAATTTGTAAAAAATCTTATTCATATTTTGGAAAGTTCGACTTTTAAAAAAAGTTGATTCAGGATGTCTTTTGCAGCTCTAAAGCAGTGAGGCTGGTTGCTTGTTTGTTTTTAATTAAAAGTAAAAAACCCTCCAGAAACATAACAATAGAACTTTTTTCTAACAGTTACATAAGTATGTTTTTCATTTGCCTCTAAATTTTATTAGTAACTTCGAAAGCAGGAAACTAAACACAACTGTTTCTGATAATGTGTTGAATCTGTTTAAACCAAAAAGCTGCCTCTGTTGGAACAGAATGCTGTTGGAACAGCATTACACTCTGGATCCACCGCTGTCCATTATATCCGCATTTTGCAGCGCCCAAGGCTGTCGCTAAAAATAAGCATTTTCGTAATCCTCAGGTGACGTACAGCATTTGGGGATGCTCTGTAGAGCTTTGTGCTTTCCAATATTTATGTTCTGCTTCAGTGTCCCATCTTTAGCCACTATGATAGAGTTCTTAATGAAGTTGATGATAAGGTTTATACATAGTTACTTTTCTGTAGCAGCCACGGCTTCTAGAGAGTTGCTTACTTGTGCCTTACTTCAAGAAGGTTGGTTTTGTTCTATCTTGGGTTTGTTTTTTTTTTCTTTATATGTCTGATCTTCTCCAGGGTTTGTCCATGCTGGCCCTACCTGATGCTTCAAAACCTAGGTGATTTCACTTAGAAATGGTTTACAATAAAACAACTTGGCATTGTGGTTCAGGGTTTATCTGGTGGTGTAGAGGAGCAGCATAGAAGCAATGTACCACAAAACAGTCAGTAACTAGGTCAGGTGTGGAATTTCTTCCCAACTTGTTAGTAGTAGCCTTAAAATGTTGTAAGAGTGACACAGGGAATCTGAGATGTCTGAGCCGTGTTTGCTGAGCATCTTCTGGTTGTTGGGAGTTTCGGATGAGCTTTTCGTATTTAGTCCATCACTTGAAGAGCTTTTGCTTTTCTGTCTATTTTTGTCAGCGCAGAGCCTTTTGTATTTGAGTATGTTCGTTACTTTGTGACAAATTAAATTAAGAATTTTTGCGAAGGCCAGGCTTCTAATGGCATCTAAAAATAATTTCAAGACCAGCGGCATAATGTCTTTCAGCAATTGTTCAGTATGAGTGAACTGACTAGGCTAAAATAAGAATCAGGCCAATTAAACCTCTCTTTGAGGATAGTGGTGCTTGTAATTAGAGATGCTCAAGAAATGTTCCTCTTGCTCTCTGCCCCTCCCCACCTTTTTTCTCCCAGAAGATGGTGGAAAGTGAAGGGAGAGAGCACCCACCTGAAGAGCTAAATGATTGAGCTTTATAGTGCTCGTAGTAGGAAACTTCAGCAAGTTTCTCCAGAATGTGAAACCTCATAGTGAGGTTTTTGGAATGCATTTCTGTGAAACTTCTTGGGGTTTTTAGGAAGTGGTTTCTGAGGGGAAAACAGGTTTTTCTTAGAAAATCTCAATAATCCACTGTTTGTGGTGGTGGAGAGAGGAATGTAAAGTGTCCTATTTGGTGTTTTAAAGACCTATGATTAGAAAGTGTGACCATAACAATGCAGCAGGACTTCTACTCTATTCTATCAGCAGTCTGGAGAAGCCTTACTTTAAAAATGAGTGATTCACCTCTTGTGATCAACTTTTATTCCTCTTTAACTGGGTGAGAAATTACATTATGAACTACGTTGTGGCTGTATCATAATCTTCCCCTGCAGCTCCAGGAGGAGCACACACTAATCTCGAATTAAGAGGCTGTTTCTGTAAATCGAGAACCTGGAGAGAGCTGTGTGGGGGAAGGGGGGATGCCTGCAAGTAGGGAAGTTTTTTGTCCATGTGAACTGCAGTTTGCCAGCTCCTCCTAGTAGATAAAAACCTATTAAATGCCATAAAGTGGTTAGTTTTTAAAATTGTTTACTATGCTTTTAAAATATACTACATTACTCTGTAATCTAGTTTATCAAGTGAGCAGTCTCATTTGAGGGAGACTTAAAATGAATATCTGTAAGAAACCTCTCTCTTCTTATAAAATGCAGTTTACAAGCACCAACCTGAAGAGCATATTTCTTACTCTTCACTAAACCTTTCAGTTCTGCACTACTTGCATCCTTTACCTAACCAATTCTTACATCAAGGATTGTAATTTTGCTGGTGGCATCTGTCTCAAGAACTGCAAAACTGGTCCATTGGAAAGACTTTCAGTCTACGTCTGTTTTGGTGTTACGTCCTTTTGCCCCGACTTGGGATGCCGATGTTGCACTAAGGTGGGTGTTCCAGACCTGTAAGACTCCATATGATGTTGAAGGTAGCAAGTAGTATGAGAAGACTTTCTTATCAATAATAAATTCATATTTGTGAAGTGATGAAGCTTGCAGAAGTGCTGAACATTCATCAGTTCTCATTGCTTGGCAGTGGGCCCATGGTACAGTTATAATGTAGATTTAGCAGTATAATTTTTTTAAAAAAGAAACTTTACACTGACTTTTCTCAGTGTGAACAGATCTAAAGTCTTCAAGGTTTTGTTGCTCCTAAACTTTGTATGTCACAGCAGTTTCAAGTGTCTTGAATGTGGCTTAATTGGCTCCCAGATGTGAGAAAAAAATGGACCTTTTTTCAATGATCTGTAGAAAACATGAACATATGCAATTACATCGTTTGAGTGTATTGATTGGGAACCCTGTAGACTATCTCTTTTTTATATCAGGGCTTCCTTTTTACAATCAGTGAGAATTTTATATGGAAGGTTTCAGGAATCTAGTGCAGATGTGTATTTCCTATTCACATGGAGGTCTAAAACCCAGCATGACTTTGTCTTTGCAGTAAATTCTATTTCCCCTGAATTCTTTGCATTACAACTGAGGATTCGGATCAAAAACTGATGCTAACAAGAGCAGTGCCTGTGTAATAGATCATTGTCTGATAATATTTTTTTATGTGACACCTAAAGAGGGACGTCCCTATTCCAAACCCCCTTGATTTAATTATTATTGTGAAATTGAGCTCTTGGGACATGTTTTTAGCAGCCACCGTGAGCAGGGATGTCATTCCAAAAGTGGTATGTGATACTAGTGTCGTTTCCCCGGTGTCATTAGTGTAGTAGTCGTAATGGGGCAAACTTGCTTCTAACTCAAGATCATGTTTGCCCAATCAGCTACCTCTAAACCTCTCCTTACATGATTAAACCTTCTTCCCTTAATGAAAATTCATGGTAACAGAAGTGAGGTGAGTGGTGGTGTTATAAAATATATGCCGTCACAGTCAAATATGTTTTAAGAACTTGTGTCACATGAAGCCTTAGGAAAACTTATATACAAATTACGTTTATCTTGTATATGTCCAGGAGCAAGTTACATTTTTTCTTTTTTCCCCCCCTCTTCAGGGTATCTGCGAGTGGATCTATTCTTGCCAATTCAGTCTGAGGCTGAGAAATATGTCAGTAAGGCTCTAGACTTTGTGAGGTCATTTCAGACACATTGAATTGTATGAAATTTCTTGTCAAGACTTGAAAGCAGATGAAATTCGGGTGCTTTTACTCTTCAGTATGATGTGAATGTCTTACTAGTTCAGGAAAAGTAACTGAAAAGAATAGTCAAAGTGTTGCAGACGTGATATTTTTCCAGGTTCTGCTGTTACAGAAAGGGAAGGAAATTATAGTTTTGGAAAGAGGAAAGCAAGCCCAATTACCTTTAGGTAAAAGTGGTGATTTTTACCTCTTCTCACAGAAAAGGTGTTAAGAGTCATGTTCTGTAGAATAGATCCTTCAAAGAAAGGGAATTAAATATTTAAGTCAATTACCTGAGGCTTAATTACGGCATTATACACTGGATGCTTTCCATCATTAGCAGCAATGTCCCTTGTGCCCCGCTCCCACTGCCGCAATTCAGGAACCTGCAAAACACAATATCAAGTTATTTTTCCCTGTAGTTATCTTCTAGTTTTGTGCAATTCTTTACCTTAAAAGAGGTTTATTTTGCTTTTCATCTTCACATTTTGTCATACAGAGGAGTGAGCACAGTGCAATGGTGTCTGGGATATATTTCAGGTTTTCAAGTATCAAAACGACTTTTGAGATTTTTCAGATTAGTTGCAAGCTCTGGCATTTCAAGCAACAACAGAGGCAAAACCACACAGCTATGAGTAATTTGCCATTTCCCAATAACCTTCCAAACAGAATTGAGTGGGGTTTGCATCGCTTTCACAATTGCTTTGAAGAGCATTCAAATGTACTTCTCATGTTGAAACAGTCTCGTTCTTAGGTTTCCCACACAACAGCCAGTAGTGTGCCCTAGGTAGTCCTCTGCAGGGCATTCCCAGAGTGATGTGTGAGAATTTTCTGGTTGAACCACTCCTGTTCCTTCCGTGCAGCTGCCAAACCAGTTGTTTTAGCTATCGACTTTCCCTTTTAATCTTTGCTGTCTTGGTTATTCGCATCTACTAAAGAATGAATGTTATTAACTTGATGATGATAGAAGTACTGAACGCAAGCTTGTTTAAACTGGGTATGTAATCCAAAATTTATAAGAGGAATTTTCAATTCTGGAAGCAGGTTCTTCACCAGCAATGTTGTAGGTTCTGTTAGCTTTTCGTTCAAGTTCTCAAAATAAGGCTTGTTATTTTTTCTTTTCAATCCTATGTCAGAGAGGCTTCTCTGAAATAATAAAAAGCCTGGTGCATTAAATGTATTACAAGTAGGGAAGATGGACCTTCAGGGACCACAAAATGTGTGGTATCTACCTTGGGACAATGGTATGGAGGAACGCAGTAGGTGACTGGTCCAGGAGGATCTGCTGAATAAATATTGTACATGCCCCCATGTACTGTAGCCCATGAAAAGCTCCCAATAGAAATATGAGACCTATAGGAGAAGACCAAATGCCACAACTATGGTGCACATTGTAATACCACAAGAAAAGAGCAACAGAAATAAAAGCTGTGGCCGTTACACTGGTTAGCTGTAATAGAAGCACATTGTTAAATAACATGCAGGCATTCCAGGAACGGACGAGGACGGGGAAGGACGAAACAGAAATGTCAGTAGTCTTTGGCACTCTTGAGACAGATACTTCTCCCCTATGGCATTGGCCATATCGGTACAGTTTGAAGTCTAATTCTTAACGAGCAATCCCTTAGGCTCCCTGCAGCTGTGGGAAGGTTTCTCATTATGTTCTGTGGGGCTTTATTTTCCATGCAGGGCTGTTCGTGTTTTTAGTTCAAGGGAGAAAAAAAAACAAAACAAACAAAAAAAAAGAAACTTTACTGATGAGAGAAAAAAAGACTGTCAGTAAAGATACACTGAACAAGAGCTATCAATCCTTGTTTACAGGAGTAGACACTAAATTTTCAGTGTGTCTGATACGGCAAAGGAAACTGCCATTCATTTGAATGCTATTGAAGGGCTTTCTTTTCCTCTTAACCCCTAGCACTGTGTCTTGAGGCTTGGGGAGCGTGTTGTCGTCGTCTTTGGAAATCAGCGCAGTAGATGTGGTCCATACTAGATGGATGGTCCATACCCCCATCCCGGGGGTAGGGGGAGCTATTTAGAGTCTGAGGATGGTAAGGATGAGGGAAGATCTTATTTTCAGCTACTTTTCTCTAATGATGTCTGTGAGTTGGCCTTGGCTCAGACCTTGCAACTGTCCTCAATCATTGATGAGTAAAACTGAAAATCTGGAAATCCAGATCTAGGGGTATTAGAACTGAAAATATGTGATAATCCTTTGTGGGTTTGATAAGACTCTCCTTATAGTCTCTCTCATTTGTAAGCTATATTCAGTATATACTATATAGATTGTGTGATCGGCTTGTTTTAATACTCTTTAAAAATCACTGTAAAATAGCAGGCACTGTGGTGCTACTCAGAGAGGTAATCTGTAATTACCTGTGATTCTTGTAAGTATTTTTGCTGTTCTATTTCTCAGTTTGTAAATAAATCTTTGAAGTGTTAGGGGTCTGCTTTACAAAGCCTGGGTACTCCGTGGAGGACTTGTCCTTTACAAATAAGGACTGGTGAATAGCAGGAGTAGCAATATAAAAACTTGTGTTTGTAGTACACACTCTGGAAGCACTGAGAAGAAGAATAAGGCCAAGGTAGTCAGCTCTTGAGGATCCTGTTCTGCAGTATGAAAATAAGCATGAAACTTAGATTTCAGTGCAATTTAAAAATAATTAATCTCAAATAAATACACAGTGGCAGCAAAATTGATGCAAATCTATGTAAATAGGTAGTTATAGTGGATTAGAAAGTCGTATTACTGAATGGACTGCACAAGATTTCATTAACTAAAAAGACTGAAGACTCTATTTACCAAGAAAAATACCCTTTATTCTATAGCAGTTGCTTTAGGTTGTTAATTTGAGAAAGCTGATTGTTTTGGACCATTAATCATAATAATTAGGGACAGATTTACTGAGCTTTAGTGCAGCTCTCAACTAAACTAATAGTTGTGTAATCCAGTGTTTATTAATATAAATGAAGTAAATTAGAAGCATGACATTATAAAGAGGAGGAAGAAACTTCAGGAACTTTCCTGGATGCTCCCAAAACTCCATTAATTTACAGCGACATGTTGTTCTATAGTAGTTTGCTTTGGTTGGTTTCAGTCTTTTTTTCCTCCTGCACTAACAGTGTTGTGGTTCAACCCTGATAAGCAGCCTGGGAGAAGAATGTGTGCAATGAACTCTGACCATGTTTACAGTTACTTAACATCCGTAGAGTTTGAGGTTTGGATGGAGAAGCGAATAGAGAACCTAGCAGCCATGAGCAGTTGTACATTTTTACACATATTCATATCAGTAAATCATGTTCTTCATTTGGAGGCTCTGAGCCGGGATTGCCAGCACATGCGTAAGGAGATGCCCACCCCAGTGTGGTGCAACAGTTGATCTATGAGCGTTGCTATACAAGAGTCTAGATAAGAAATACCGTGTACAGCGATGTCTCCTTGCTGCTGCTCACGGGGGGAGTGAATTTTCAGCCTGACCTTTCCCCTGGAGTTCTGGCATGAGGGCTGTGTGACTGTGTCTGCTCCTGTTCGTAGGAAATGGAGATTTCCAGGGGCTTTATTGAACTTGGGTGCTGGAGGTGGCAGAATCCCCATCCTGGAAGTGTTTAAAAGACGTGTAGATGTGGTGCTGAGGGACTTGGTTTAGGGACCTAGGCAGTGCAGGGTGAACGGTTGGACTTGGTCTTAAAGGTCTCCTCCAACCAGAGGATTCTGTGAAGCACAGGATTGAGCGGTGTGTGTAGTTAAGGGGAAACCTTGGATTTCTTTAGGATTAACATCAGTTACTCACTATAAAACCTCATGTTTCAGCGCTTCCAGAAATGCAAGATTCTCCTGATGGCCTGCTTGAACCTCGTGGATTCTAATTCTAGCTTTTCTCTGTCAAAATTCTTTTGTAAAAATTAGGAAGAAAATGTGAGTTTCACAAGATTAAAATAGTCGCTCCTGATACCTGAAGAGTTAAAACATCTATAAATTAAAAATCTCCATGCACTGGAGGAAATCCACATGCTGTGCATGTCTACTTCATCCACCAAAACTCACCAACCAAATTGATCCATAGATCCCCAAGTACCATCAGCAGGTTTTTTCCTCATTTTTTTTTTCTTTGTACAAGTAAGCTGCCTGCCACCCTGCCCCAGAATGGAAGGCTTGTTTTTTAACAGGGTCAGTTTTTTATTTTGGATACACAGGCTTAGCTCTGTATTGAAAAATCGCATTGCAAATCTAGAAACTAATAGAAAACTTCAGAAAAAAAGTACCAGGCAGGCAGCAATTGCTGCGTTCGTGTATTTGCCATAGCAGTTCTTCTCATGCAAAATACTAGATGGCGGTTGTAAAGAAGATAATTTCCTATCCAATCCAGGCTCCTGCTTACAAATCACCTGACAAAAATATCATTAAGTAGTTGTGCGACATGCGCTCGTCCGTCACTCCGTTTATTCCACAGCAGCTTTCCAGCGAGCGAGTTGGGAAATAAGACCGGCTTTCCAGTGGAAGCTCCTTAGGGTAAGTGGTTTCAGTTTTGCCTCCCTTGATTTGAGTAAGAGAGGCCTGCTTGCCGCTGTGAATTCGTTTGGAGCGTGCCTTCACATGCAACTTTCCATTCCTTTTTGGATCGCCTTGAAAGAAATTCATACCTACTTAATCTATGCAATTATTGCCCTTTGCTAGGGTGTATGCACATCTTGTTCTTGACTCCGTGTTTCTTTCCAGTTTGGCAGTTTTCTTTCGTTGTTAGAAACACCATATGGTTGGTAATGGGGATTTGAGCTCAGTATTTCCATTGTTAGACTGGCCAGAAGTTCGGAGGCAAAAATCAGACTGCCGCTCTGCAGAATCACAGCGCATTCACCGCTTTCTCGGAAGTCTTGCTGGATTCGTTTAGATGGATTTAATAGAGATGAGTAAAGCAAATGGAGTCCTGCTG
>NW_010387877.1:6506-16444 GCF_000710305.1 Buceros rhinoceros silvestris | reverse complement strand
CCTGCTGAAAGCAAGTGAAATGTTGGGGATTGATGGTTCTAGTTAAAAATGCACCCATTTCTCACCAGAGCTTGGTGCTGCAACATCTTGTCTGTGTATCTACGAAGAGACTTGCAAGAGCCTATGGGCATCTTGTGCCTAACTGTTGTCTTTTGAGTAATGCCAAATTTACTCACGCGTTCCTTCCTGGTTGTAAAGCTACAGTATTCTTTAAAGCTCGAGTCCGCAGTCTACAGGAATCCAGTGTTTCCAGATCAAATTGCATCCGCGTGGGATGTATGTAGAAAGGGATCAGCTCTATAAAACCCTGTATGTGCCGTGATAGATCAGAACTTGTGAAAATTGAAGGATGTAAGGAGCTTTCCTGAAGACACGGGGTCATTTGGTGTTTGTTACTGCCTTAATACTGGTACTAACATACTGTATTATCTGTGCCTGAATCAATAAGAGTAAAAAACAGCACATCTCTTGAATTACTAGAATCAAAAAATGTAAGACATTTTTGGTTAAGATTTACTCTTTTTGGAAATAAGGGGCAAGAAAAATGTCATTATTTCCTCTTACTAGGTGTATACAGGTTATTTGTGTACGTATTATTATATTTGTATTATATTACTATATATGTATTTCTGTAGAACAGAATGTAGATAAAATGAAATATAAAAGTTTTTAACATAGATATAGTGGATTTTTGGCACTATTAACGTGTGCAAAGGGAGGACCAATAACTACTTAGTTATGCAGATTGCTATATGGCATCTAATGCTATGGAGTGATTTGGTTATAGCACTTTTGACCCTGATGTTTTGCTTCACATTTTTCATGTAAATGTTGCTTTTGGAAAGTTGCCCTACTCAATTCTTCCCTCTGTTTTCCAAAGTGTCGCTTTGCCCCTTGGCTATCATAGGGAAACAGCTGTGATTTAAGACATCAGCTTTGCTATTAACGTCAAGAGGCTGCATAACAGCTATGAATCATCTTTATGAATGTGTTCTGACTAAATCATAGGGCTCATTAGGTGTGGATGGATGGATATCTCAGGAAGTGATATAGGTAATAGTCTGTCTTCTAAGATAATGAAAAAGTTTTCACCTTCACTTTTCTTTCTATGCTTGCCTTGGAAATGGTGGCTTTCTAATTCAAGTACTTCCAAATACATGGTTGAAAATGAGTCTATCACTGTGAATCTAGTCATATGCACAAGAATGATTCATATGATTGAAGTAGTTATTCACAACTGGGACTTTTGTAGCAGAATATTTTGTCAGACAAGAGCAAATTGAGTTGTTTGTTCATTTGTTTGGAGTTGGAAGTTCTCTGGCATCCGATGGCCAAGAAGAAATTGTCCTTGGTGCTCTCTGCGGAAGGCAAGGAGATTTATTGTAATGAATCACACAGGAATGTGCAGAAACAAATTTCCTGAGTTTCTGTTTTGCCAAAACAGTCATTTAAATAGCGTGTGTTTTTTCTATATGTGGTCTGTGTGGGAGAGTACTTAATCTATTCTGTAGAATTTATTTATTTCAAGGGAATTATTTTATTCTTCTATGGAATAACTCAAAGATAAAAGCAAATTGTCTTCTGGCCAAGCCATATCCCTTAGCCCCACAAAAACAATTCACCCCCCAAATGAGCTAGGTTAATCTGCTGCTTTTGATAATTTTTTGCCATAGTCAGATTTTTCATAGTTGCTCTCTAAATACTAATTTCGGTTAAAACTTTCAATTTATTTGCTGCGAAGAATGGTTACTTAACAATAAAAAACCCCAGAAAATCAGTCTGAACATTAACTGCCTCAAGACACAAACTCATTAGAAGCACATACTCATATCGATTGGGCTGATACTGATGGTGATGATAATAACAATTACATTACAGTAGTGCCTTAGGATCCCAGCTGTAAATGAGATTCTCATTCTTGTAGGTACAGAACTAGGATCCGCTCCAGCCCTGAAAAGCCTCAAAAGCAGAAGTAAAATGAGAAACAATGAGAGCTTGAACACAAATCCTCTGTTCCATTTTTTACCAAAAAAAAAAAAAGACCTATTTGGATCCTATCCAGATGCTAAATTCTGTTCTTAACACCTTTGAAAAAAGCAAAATACCTGTCAAGATGGTAAAATGTTTAAAATAATTTAAGCAGAACACTTAGATGAAACACTGTCATACAAGAGTGTGGCAAGTTCTGCTCTCTCATTGGTGCTAAGGCATTGATAAAGAAACGGAACAATGAATGATGCAGGTTTCAAACTGTAGTATTGCGTGCAGTGCTAGTAATAAGCAGGGAGCACGTCTGCCTGCGTGACGGATGAATTGAGGTTTATACCAAGCTATTGCTTTTACAGTGAAGCAGATGTCAGTGGGCTTGCTTTACAGATATTATGATATATGAAACGGAAGGCTTTGAAGTAGTAAAAATTACTCCTGTCAATTCGCCTTTGTGTATGGCACTTCGATATATCATTCACAGCTTAATTATGCTGTTGTAGTTGAGAGACTAAAACAAAAGTCAGGTTGACTCTTGCTTAAACCTCTCTCTGAAATAATGCTGGTAGGTGATGGGGGAAGAAATCTGTAAGGTCTGTAGAAATTTCCATTATAATGTGTTGTGCCATCAGTAACAGGTTCCTTCTATGATGCCTTTTCACATAGCGCAGTTAGGGAGATGCTATCAGCTGTCCCTCACTACACAGAAACACAAACAACTAATATCAGACATAGCAGGAAACAGCAAGAGAGTGGGAGTTGTCCTTTGTATAAGCCCTGGAGTGGTTGGGTGTGGGTTGTGCCAAACCCACTGGAATTAGGGCAGCTGAACGCAGACACCAGTCTGTGGGTGCAGGTTTATGGGCCTGACTGTATCAAGTGTTTGACTTCCCCATCTGGGAAGTCTTTGTTGTCACCTTTGCTGACACAGAGGTGGCTGGCTGGCTGCAGATGGTGACTGTTGGATGGTGAGAGCCAGGGCCACTTCAGCTTGATCAGAAGCGACAGGAGGGGTCTCCCCACCGCAGGGTTGAAAAGACTCTTTTGGATATCACACTGGGCTCCATTTGTTCCCAGGGAGGTGTGTGGTTTTGTGTTTGCCTGTTAAATAGTGAGCTACAAATGACAACACAAACTGAAATCAAAATAAATCACAGTATGTCATTTAGGCAATGCAGGTTTTGAGGCTTAATTATTATCAACTACATTGATTAAAGCAAAACCAGTCAAAACCCGAAGGAGAATTTTCTGTGTTCTTAGGCTCTTGCTCACTCTTTGTGCTTGAGTATTTTATCTGCATAAAATAAGTCGCTGTTCATGGCAGTGAATTGCATATGGGTACTTCATAACAGTCTGTGTGGCATCCCCAAAAAATCCTATTACTCCTACACCTTGTGTTTCTGGACAGTACTGAAATGCATATGCAAATGAAATGTAATATTAGCAATTACTGCCAGGTGCTGCAAAAAATTGGAATATAAACACCAGACAAATAAATGCAACTTAAGATAAAGCCTTTAATATGGGTCACTGTACTATATATTTTATATATTTCATATACATTGATTCAAGCAATGGGTTAAGGCATGCATTGCCTTTAGTTAACAGCTTCCTGCTGTAGCTGCGATTTTGCCCGTGGATGGCTTTCATGAGTGACAGCTTTGAAGGCAGGCAAAGGTTGCTTAGCTTTAAACTTCAGGATGAGGAGGTAAAGGTGTGGACGTGCTGGCAACGATGCCAAGTGGCTGTGCTTGGTGAAAATGGACCCTCAAGTGTTTTCATTGGAAGAGATAATGTTCAAACACTGGACTGTTTCTGTGGATGTAAAGGTAGAGCTGGTCCGTATTCCCCTGCCTGGGGGTGTGGTACAACCTGACGGTAATTTACATATGTGCAAGCAAGTAGATTAATGAAACATCGGTAACAAGTTCAGACATACAATCTTCGTTACTTGCTTTATTGCTGAAAGGTTGGGTTGGCTGTCATAAATTACTATTCTGAGCCTTCTACACTGTACCAATTTGGCATCTTTCCCTTCTATTCTGTAGTTAGTTTAATGAAATCATTATTGCTTTTTCACATATCAAAGAATCTATGGAATAAGACAAAAGACAGGAAAGCAAAACCTTCCATGGGTACCCGAATGAAATGAAATTAGATGGGTTTGAATCTAATGTTTTCAGGTATTAGCTTTGCTAAAACAGATTTGTTCAATGTATGCAAAGTACTTGTATAGTTTAGGTAAATACCTTCTCACACATTTTACAAGTTTGGAAAAAAAAACATTTAGTATGATTTTTAGTATCATTTAATATCATTTTGGAAGAATGCTGTAATGAACTAGATTGCCACAAAGTGCTTGTAGAGTGTGTGGCACATGTATAGGTGAGGAAATTTTAGGAAAGCTTTTGATCGAACTCAGAAAACAAACCTTCAGCATTCAAAAAAAAAAAAAAATTGAGCATTCTACAAAAACAAAGGTTTCATTTTTTTCCACACTGAGACCCCAGTTGGAATGAAGCTAGACCTATGATTTGATACTTACTATAGAATTTTAGGACCTCGCCCTGTGTGGAAACCTCTTTATTTAGAAATCACCTGCTGTCCCTGAAAGCATAGTGTAAATTCATGTAAAATGTATTTAGTGGTTTGAATTGGGTGCATTAAAATAAGAATTGGATTTTTTTTTTCCATTACAGTTGTGTATGTAGACTTGTGGAAAACAGTTATCTTTCTGAGGAGCTTTTTTACGTCTGTCTCTATCTTACTCTTTTAATTGTCTAGTGCTGTAACTGTGTGCAAAACTCCTTTTTCTTCCCTGTAATAAATTTATGTAGGATGCTGCTGAATACTGTTGTTGATGTGGAACTGGCTTGACATGGTGACTCTAATGTCTTTTGGGTAAGCTTTGTCCATCTGATTGAGGCATACTAAAATCAGTAGATGTTTTGGTTTTGGTCTGGGGGTAATTTGTCTCTTCAGAAAGGAAGAGCTGGAGTCCAGTGGTGTGTACTGATGGTTGGCATAGTAATATTTTTGTTCCTTTAGAACTGGACAGGAGACCAGAAGCAACAATTTACCTCCTGTTAATCTCTGTGGAATATTTAACCTTTTGGTTTCGGAGGGATTTGCTGACAGAGTGGTTCGCGTGAGTAACCAGTGAACTTTCCTGAAGGAAAGATAAACAGATTTGTTTATAGCAGGTTGTTAAGATTTTTTGCTTTCTCTTTATATATTTATGGTATTTTGTATGTAATATAATACTGATCTCTTAGAGAATACTTTTTACAGATAAATGTTATTAATGAACTTGGAAGTTTTTTGTGTCCATTTTGGGCCAAATAATGTTTTTGTTTATCAGACAACCTCATGTTTTCCTTTTGAATTCTAAACAAACGATGCAGAAAGATGCAATCATTTTTTGCGAGGGGGTACAGGAATATATTCTACCATGCTGTATTGTTAAAGCGATACAGGCAACCTGGAACTTTGGAAGGCAATGAAAACACCAGCATAGCCCATGTCACTCAGTTACTGCTTCAGAGAAGTGCTGTCTGAGTCCCACGGACAGCTAACCTGCAGGGAGCTGGGAGGTTTTCCAGGTATTGACTTCAGGACTCAGTCCTTTGTGTTTTGCGTTGTGTACCCCCATCAATCCTAACACCAGCTGCCCTCTTGAAGCGTGATTCATATCCTGTTGGCCAGTGTTGCCAGCCCTCCTTGCAGCCCTCTCAGGGAGGTCGGGAGGTTGCACATACGTGGAGCTGCTTGGCCCTGGTTTGGGCTGTTTCCCGGATGGAATGGCAGAAGGCTGGAAGGAATTGGGGTTGGTAGGACACCTCAAATTCAGCTGTTGTGTTAGTCACAAACTTCCCTCATCTGCGCCTATCTCATTAGGGCAGAAATGATCACATCTGCCTGTGTTTCTCTCCCACCATATGGACTTTGCGGGTTTGGCTAGTCATGTGAAAATAATTTTTAAATACCTTCATATATGTAAGTTACTAAAATAATTCTCTAAAATGTTTCTATTCTGATACTATGTCTGTGTGGAGTTGAAGATTTTTAGTTGGTTTTTAATGTCACGGTTTACTTGTACTTTGTAAATGATACTTAGTTACTTATTGAAAATCTGATTTGATTTTCTTCAAGTTTGTGCTAGTTCTAATTCCTAGTGTTATAATATTTTCTGGTGGTAGGAGTTCCTTGCTCTGCAGCCCTATAGTCTTCTTTTTTAGGTAACTATAAGATAGATAACTTTAAGTGATAAGATGACTTCATGTGTTGTAAGTAACATATTTGGTTATTTTGATGATAAATGAAATATTTTTCCTACCGTATATAGCTTCAGCAGAAAACTTTAGAATTGGATTGCAGTATAAGCCAGTACCATTAAATCTTTTTGTTTCAATCTTATATCTGGTCTACCTGATAGGGAATCTGGGCTCATTCCTGAGTTTGCCCCAGAAGTTTCCCATGAGCAAATAGTTTCTCCTGATTTACCTGCTATAGGGGAAATGGAATTAATAACCTTCTCTTGGGTAAAACCTGATACTTGGCAAAAATCTGAGGTATTGAGAAAAAAAATAGATTATTGTTGCCTGCAAACACTTGTAAATTACTGTGCTTTTAAATTGCTGCGAAATAGCTACAGTGAATTACTGCACTGTAAAATACTGCTTCTCAGTGGTTTGGGAAGGTTTTTTATGTACATGGCTCACTTAAAAGATGCTATAACATTAATCAGATTTATTTGAAAGGTATTATTAGATTTTGCATACTCTGTACTGAATAGTAGTGTATTCTTAGCAATGATTACTCATAAATCCTGCAATTATTCAAAGAATAGCCTCATGATTAGTAGCATTGACTGTGTTATCCTGTGTTATTACAACAGTATGGAAGCGTTTTCATAATAACTAGGGATTTAATTGGTACGAAGACTTATTTGCAGAATACTAAACACATTGGTAAGCAAGGCATTTCAATTGTGCATTACAGGCACCCAGAGTATTATCAGCTAATTAGGTACTGGAAGGGCACATGTAGTGTTAGCAAAGGCTGCTCAACTCCTGAACACAGTTGTTTTTCACTATTAAAATGGCTGGAACAACGATTATAAGTTTTATGTGACTTTAAATATGTTTTATTACCTTCTGCGAACGCTTTCTAAAACACACTTCTAAGCAGTTTTGAGGGAACAGTGGATGGTGAGGTTTGGCAGTGAAGCTAGTGATCTCTGTGTAGAAAATGGTGCAGGCGTGTTTACATCAGAAGAGCATAAATATTTAATCTGTTTCCAGGAAAAGCTGGTTTTTTTACAAGCAGATGTGTTTTGTCAGGTGGTGGGGAAGTATGAATGTAGGTTGATGGGCCCAGATAAAGGGGGAGATGCATTAATGGGAGTCTGATACCCTGGGGACTTCTTGATTATTAACCTGCCAGTTTTAAATTCCGTCTGTAAAATACTGATCAAATGTTTGTGACAGTTTAAGCTTTATTGTCACCCTCAGACCTCTGCAGAAGGAGGATTTCCTCTGAAGTGTGGTCTGTTTCTTACTATGTACAATTAACAGCTGTGGGGTATATTCTGTTGGTTTTTCCTCCCTTCCAGACCAGCGTCATCTGCAGGCTCCTGTTCCTTTAAGTCGGGGATATTTTATCCTCTTCCCTCACTGTTCCTCACTTTTATCAAATTTCTTGGCAGAAGTGGTAGCCCACGTAAGTATTTTATCTTTTGCTCAAACCTCTGATTGTTTATGACCAGGCAGCTGTCAAAACCCTGTATTTGCTGCGGTGGTACGGAAGTTATCCTTGCTAGAAGCAGAGTTTATTTTTCTGAGGAATTAAACATTTTACCATATAGACATGGCGTTGAAAGTAGATAAAACTATGTATTAATTCTTCATGGAGGAGGAAGACTGTTGTGAAGCAGGGCAGGGTGATTGTTACTTTGTGAATAAATGCCTTTTCCTTTGCCGGTGTTTGCCAAGGCGCAGAGGTGCCTCTCCTGGCCCAGGGCAACACGGGGTGACTTGGAGTCCTTGTCCTTGCCCTTTCAGGGGTGCAGAAAGGACATTCAAGGAATGTACTGGCTCGAGAGATGTGTTCCTCTCTCCTTCCCGCTCAAGATGTGGCACGATGGAGCCAACTAGTTAAAATCAGGGCTGGATGAGGAAGAACTGCACCAAAGCTGTGCTGTGTCCAAAGGGGTGGTTGTTGACGAGGTAGGAGGCACCGGCAGCAGAGCAGTGATGTCAAAGAGAGGGGAGAGCACATCCTTCTGCTTGCTGTGCTGGGCTGGGAGTGGGGCGGTTCTGGGAGGAAGGATAGTCCTCAAAAGCTGTCAGCGTCTGAAAAGCTGCGGTGTTGGGGTCAAAATTCTGGAGAGGTTTAGTTTTTCCTAAAAGGGCTTCTGACAGAGCTTGTGCTCTAGCAGTGCCACAGTACCCGTGGTGGTGCTAGAGCCTTGTCTCGCTGAAATGCCGAGGCTTACCCTGCGCACTCACTCTAAGTTTGGTACATCTATTAATGTAACAGACCTGTGTGGTCCTCCACTACGTTTATCGTCCCTGTACCACAAGACAAATAATCTCGGAATGGCGGAGTTCACTCTTCATAGTGCTGCTGGTGGGTTATTTACTCGTTTGTTTGAAAGCATTGTCGGGAACCCCTTAATTTCTCCTGCCCCACCCGGAAAAGTTTTCTACACCTCTTAGACGGAGCTGTAGTGCGTGAAGTGCTTATGGGAGGATGTGTTGCCCAAGAATGGCAGAAGGTAGATGACTAACAAAGTGGTGTGTTGTGAAATCGTGCTGCTGGCAGACCTGGCAGAGAGAGGCTCTTCTTGACATGTGGTTTTATGCCCTTCCCGCAGTTGGAGGGCTGGCCTTTCAGGGCATCCTGGTATAATTTACTTAATATCTGAAATTAATGTGAGTGCAGTATTGTTTTAAAGACACAACAAAGAGGTTTATTTCTGTTATGTACAGTACTCTTCAGCCAGGTTATTGTTAAAACCAGATGTTTTACGACTTTTTGGTAATAGCGCGGGGTGTTTTATTCTTGATATTAATTAGCATTACGTTTTATGCAGTAGAAATTGTTTCTGTCCTTCATTAAATAAGTTAAAATTACACTATTTGGCAGTTTATGATTCTGACGGTTCTTTATTTTTAAATAGTTGCATAGATGGAAATTCATAGTTATATCTTATACGTTGCTGGTCTGGGACAGGCAGAATTAGAGGTGAGAAACATTGCACGCTGACAGCTCAGCATATAGCTAGAAAGTTATATAACTAGCATATAGCTAGACCAGTTTATTCTTACTGTTTTGTTTGAAGAAGCTATTAACTGGGGAGTACATGAGAGAGTTCTAAAAGAAATTGATTTGCTTACTAACAATGTTTTCTTGCCTGAATAAGAGTTTAATTGTATTGGTGGGAAACAAAATTGATGAACCTTTAACATCAGATGGCACAGAAATAGTGGTAGGAAACCATTTGCCTACAGTTTAAAAGACAGAAATTTAGATTAAGCACAACTGAAACATTAATTTAATCTAATTCTGTTGAAGTCGTGGGGAAAATCTGCTGCTGTAAAATTAATCTTACTCCTCATTTGCAGTTATGAGAAGATTAAAATAATGTCAGTATAATTCTAGTGTAAAAGTCATAAAATACACTTTTTTTTTCCTTTGTACCTGATGCAAGTGTGCTTCTCATTTATGGATGTCTTCCTCCTTTTGTCATGTTGGTTACTTTCTGCCATTCCCTATCAACAAAACAGTTTACATTTAGCTTTTGAAAGTCAAGGGAGTGATATACCAGCTGTCACTGTCCTTGAACAGGCAGAGGTCACCAGCATTGAGGCCATGTTGCTGAAAACGCAGCTGCGCTGGGCAGGGCATGTCTCCAGGATGGCGGATCACCACCTCCCCAGATTGTGTTC
>NW_010387877.1:5706-6148 GCF_000710305.1 Buceros rhinoceros silvestris | reverse complement strand
GCGCGGGTAAAGCCCTTCCCAAAGCTCCGTCGGCGAAGCCAAGCCATGATGATGATGAAAACGTCTGCTTGGAACAGAATTTCACAAAAAAAGAGAAGTGTCTCTCCCATTTGGTCTATAGGCTTGAGCGGGAAAGACAGAGCAACCATGCTCTTGGAGCTGTCTGATGAAAAAAATGCAAAAAATCCTAAAGAGTGCATGGTTGTGTTCAGACAGAGCAACCATGCTCTTGGAGCTGTCTGCTGAAAAAAATGCAAAAAATCCTAAATAGTGCATGGTTGTGTTGTCTCCTGCCAGGAATCTGGGCTTGGGCATTCAAATCATTAGGGCTTGAGCTCAGGTTGTCCTTTCCTCCTGTAGCTTGCCCACTGATTTCTGTAAACCATGGCTGAATGAGTGTGTCTGCCCTGTTGGTGCTCTTGTGTGTTGAACGACTCTTTCC
>NW_010387877.1:0-5609 GCF_000710305.1 Buceros rhinoceros silvestris | reverse complement strand
CTTTCCCTGCACTGTTAAAAGGATTTTTGTTTGGGGTTTTCTTTTATTATTGGGGAGGGCGTTGGGAGTGACTCTTGCACGTTGAATCAAGCGCTTCCTGCTTAAGAAGGGCACCCACATTTAGTAAAGAATTCCTTTCTGATTCATAGAAAAATGTTTCTGGCTGTTAACAACAACCACCAAGTAATCATTTCAGTCTGAACTCAAAATCTGACAATTATGAGCTAAGTCCGGGTTCTTGGAGGGTTACGGGATGTGGGTAATACATTAATCTATGACAACTTCATCCTGTGTCTGGGGTCTAATGATGCTGTCTAAATACCTTCATCAGTGTTTGCAGGTGCATACTGGTGTGTGATGTCTGAAGGTCAGATTTGTGTAAGGGTATTATGCCTATGTGCATAGGTACAAGTAAAAGCTGAGCAACACGAGCAGTTTTAGCAACGCTGGCTTTACACACTTAAGTGCTTTTGTGTTTTTGTGGATGTTGCATTACAGTAGAAATTGTGCACAGACAGTAACTCTGACCTGAGATGTCCTACTTGCTGATGCCAAGGCTGCCTGTTGATGATATCTCTCATCCTATTGAACAGGAGATCTTTATTATGTATCTGGTTTGGTGATTTAAATCCATGAAAGGACTCGCTGTCTCAAAAAATCATGCTACATCACACGTCCAGATAATTTACCCACAGGGATGGCTTTGGTTTGTGTTTAAAAATGTATCTCCAAGGAAAAGTGTATTGCTATCATAAAGCAGTGCAGTCATTCATCTGTGGATTGCATTCATTACAGGACACATTTAAAGGGAAATAACTTCTATCATTGTTCTCACCTACCCAAAAAATAGCAGTTAGCATGCCAGACTAATTAATCTTACAAAAACTAGCAATCAAATACACCGCGTTTCCTTCCATAGGAATACACAGTACTTCTAAAGGTCACCATTTAGCTCTGCACCTCCTTTTATTACACTTTCTCAAAAAATGAAAAAAGAAAAAAGAAGGGATGAGTGATGAAAACTCACATCTCTCTAATGCTTAATAAACTTAACCTTTATTATGGTATTGAACTTGGTGATCCTGCGTGAAAGAAGAGTTCGTGCTGCTTTGGAGGTGTTTGTGCTGACTGTTAGTTAATCATTTTTATTTGCTTTATGGATACCACATGGAATATTTATTAAAATTCTTCAGAGCATAGTAAATATGAAGAGATTAAAGCAGCAGAGTGGGAAGGAAAGGTCCTCTGAGAGGAGGGTGTATGTGGATATAAGCAACCATACAGGATGCATGTTCACTCCAAAGAGATTCTTCATGAGCAGTCGTCCTGATGTCTGATTCTGGACGTAGTTAAATTCTTAAGGTGCAGATGGAGCTAGGTATGTGATCTGCATGGTATTTTTATCCACTGTTTTGCACTGTAAGATAAATGGTTAAAATTTGACATAACTGAAAAGAAATACTGAATTTTTTCTGCTTGAATGCTCCTATTAGAAAGTGTGTGGAAAAGCAATCATTTTTAAAAGCAAAAAAGGTATAAAATGTAATACTTCGCATAGGTGTATTCTCAAAGCCCATCAAATGCAAAGCTTTCAAATTTCATCTCTGATCAGGCATCTTTTATTGCTGCATTGTAAGGAGTTAAGTATCTTTTCTCAAGTAGACTATAATTCTTCATCATATATGTTATAGAAAGTTGCTCTTGGAGGTAACTAGAGAATGAATTTATTTTATTGCTGATCTCAAAGTAGTGCCCAGAAACTCATAGGTTCCATAAGCATTTCTAATGATCCGTTAAAATCATGCTAACCATGATAGATTGTAGGATGCTATGTTTTACGTCATGATCCTCGTCTGTACTAAAATTAAGTTCTCATTTCCTTAATTGAATATTAAATTTATTCTGTTCCTTGGTGGACTAGATTCTTGCAAGTATAAATCTGACTTTTATTTGCAGCAGGTGCTAATCTTGCCCACAGTACACATCCCTGCAATGGTTCTTTTCTGAAGAAGTTCAAGTTACTTTGCCTCTAGATTGAAGAGAAATGTCATATGGAAAACCTGAGTTCCTCCTGGCAGGTTAGCTGTGGGATGGTGCTGGCTGTGCTGCGTTAGAGCTTGGGGTTCTGCAGTTGACTTCTCAGACAATGTTGGACCATCACTTGGAATCGAGAGGACCTTAAAAGGTATCAAATAACTTTTCCTGTTCTCTTGTTTGTGTGTTCTTCCCTGAGGAGACAAAGGCAAGAGAGCTGAAAAAATGGAGAAAAGGCACTGGAGATAACAAGTGTGCGTTTACCAGGCAGTAATGGAAATAGGGCATGAGAAACCTAGTGAGTCCCCTGCAATTCGTTGCTTTCTGTTTTACCTCTGGTTTCACATCCATTTTTATCTTTTGCTGACCCGTTTTTCTTTTCTGTAATACTGGTATATGAGGTGAGCAGCACACCAGATCAAGAAAATCTGTTCTCTGTCTCGGGTACCTCAGCATAACTGTTCTTGGTTTCTTTGGGCTGAGAAGCTAGGGCAGGGCTGGTGCCATCAGCGAAGGAGACCAGGCAAAGAAACAGTTGTCCTCTCAGCTGCCTACAGCAAAAGCAGCCATTGCAGCAAGCATTTCAGAAAAGTCCTGCCTGCCATGGTAGCGGTTGCTCTTTGAGAACACCCCGCCTTTTAATTTGTTTTAGGGATGTCATTCATAATATTTGGCTTGCTTGTCAGTCAGTACCAGTGTTCACAGATGTGTCAAGAGGGACTGGAAAGGCTCCTTCACATTAAAGCCTTTTTTGTCACTGTCAGGTTTGGCAGGGAAAACATCTGTCAGTGTCACTAGTGGGAGGAGATTGTCCTGTCTCTGTCAAACTCCAGTGCTCCTGATTAGTGGATTTTTGTTAAGTTCTTACTCTTCTCCAAGGAACCCACAGGATCGCTTGTCTGACACTGCTGGCTTCCAGGGACATAACGTATAGCTTCCTTCCAAGCAGTAAAGCCTGATGCTTGCTCTCCATGAACAGTAAGCAAATTCAGAAGTCAGGAAGCTTCTTTCTGGCTGAGTTTATTTCTCTGAGAAGTACATGTACAAATCTCTTTGCTACCTTGCATACATTTATAGATGAAGCAGAATGTGCTGGCAATTGCTGATTTAATTTTTGTGGGGGCAGCTGTTACATTTATAGAAGTATTACTCTTTTTCAGAAATTGCTAGAAGATACAAAAGCTTAAATTCTCTGCTGGAACATAATTCTGGTGTTCATAAAAGACTCATGTCTCCCAGCACCTGCCAGCATGCTATGCCTGTCACATGCTTGAATATGTCTTACTGTTCTTCTTCCAAACCTAACTGTTCTGCAGGCACCAGTTGACAGCAAGGAGTCCGTTACTAACAAAATAAATTAAAAAATAAAATAAAAATGCAAAGCCTGCACCAGTCAAGCTTTTACCTAGAAACCAGGGAGAATAAACTGCAATGGCTGTGTCCTCGGTGAGGTCAGCTTTCAAATACCGAAGAACTAGTTGAACCGAGTTAATAGTACTGGCAAGAGGAATATCTCAGTTTGGGATATATGAACGTGGACAAGACTGCCAGCCCTGGAGAGTGCACTGTGGCTTTGAAGGACTGCTTGAGGTAGCTGCCCGCTCTCCTCTTCTACCGAAAACTTCCCTTCTTGTAGTTGGGAGCCTCTTGCTCTGTGGCCCATCCCACCTTGTCTAGGCACTGGAAGGGGGCTTCTCCCCAAACACAGCTCCAGGCTGCTGACCTGCAAGGTAGGTCTTCATTCCTGGTGGGCAGATCTGCTGGGAGCTGCTCCAATTCACACCGAGTTGCTTACTGCGCGTCCTGGTCATATGATTCTGCTGCCATCTCTGTTAGCTTGCCGAGCCTGTCACCTTGCACCTCAGTCTGCCACTGCCTTGTTCTAGGACCTGTGGAGTCCACGCAGGGATGCCTTCTGGAGGACCTGAAACGTGCTCCTCAAACCTACTCAGCACCATTGTCATGAAGGAATGATTTACTAAATATTTCTTTGCATATCAAAAAAAAACAAACCCAAAACAGAGCAAACCCACCATTGCAGGGATGCCTTCTGGAGGACCTGAAACGTGCTCCTCAAACCTACTCAGCACCATTGTCATGAAGGAATGATTTACTAAATATTTCTTTGCATATCAAAAAAAACAAACCCAAAACAGAGCAAACCCACCATTTCCCAACCAAGCCAACAGTTCTTTACAGAATCCCTTTTTCCACAGTTTCTTTATATGCTGAAGAGGCAGACTTTAAGGACATCTCCATGGCAGCCTTTGCTGGCTGCTGTTTCCCCTCAGAACACCACAGTAGCACTGCCTTCCTTCCAGCAGCACTTCCTTGGCTGTTTTGAGAATTTTCTAGGTAATTTACTAAGTGTAAATGCAAATTAACCCATTGGGCCTGATCCAGCTGTCTACATTACTGTCCTTCGGTGTCCTCAAGGAGGAATGAGTGTCTTCTGCACAGGTCGGAATGCAAACTGTGATTCCATTGCGGTGGCCAAAAGCAGCTTTGTTCAAATAGTCTGAATGGCAGAAGTATGTGACTTCTTGCAGGGGTGTAAGTGTGACACACTGTACTAAAAGTAGCTTTAGAAGCATGGTATTTTTGAGGTTGCCTTCATTACCTAAAAAGGTGATGTTATTGAGAGCGTGAAAGAGTTAAATCACTAACTGTGATGCTTGAGATGTTTTTTGGGGTGTTTTTTCTTAATAATTTTTTGCCTATTAGATGTTTGCATATTCAGGCAAGTGACTGTATAGTAAATATTTAAGGCATGTTGTTAAACTTCCCTTAGCTCACTGTGTCCAGGCTTTCTAGAAAAGGACTTTTTTTTTTTTTTCTCCTGGAAATGGGATATATTTATCAGAGGGAAAACTCTAAAATTTGTAGAATTCATTTGTGACTTGGTAACAAGAAAGGTGAAGCTGTTTGCATGCAGGGTATCCTTTTTGATCTGCTGCAAGTATTTATACAGCTCTGGCTGAAAGATATCAGTAATATTTTTCCACAGCTTACTACTTATGTGAATCAGCTAACATTCTCTTTTTCAATGGGTTTGATTTCATAAAATTCGGTATTACAGCTTTCAAATATTTCAGAGTCAGCTTTAATATAAATTTTTATACCGTGCTAGAGTGAAGCCACAGTCTGAAATAATTTTACATCATAAGTGGTTCTAAATGAGAGTACTTGCTGATTATTTCCACCACATTTGTGGAGGAAATAATCTGTTTCTGCCTAAATAATATTTAAGTCCATTACCTTATGAGAAAACAGTCATTTCAAGTTTTAGCACCTGAGTGGTGCTGAACTGTAGTGATAGTAATAGGCAGGTAAAAGTGCTGAAGAGTAAAATTGCTGCCTTCTCGGGAGAAATGTCTCTTGATCAAACCTCGAGAGTCCCACTACTAGTCCTGGGTAAGCAGAGGTCCAATGCACTGAAGCCTGATGATGCAACGTCTTGGCTTACCTAACTTTTGGAAGTGTCTAGAAAGTTTTTTAATATTTAAAAAATATTTATATACATATACACAGAAACATGTATTTCTGATGTAAATTTATAAAATTTGTACGCATGT
>NW_010387876.1:4470-7676 GCF_000710305.1 Buceros rhinoceros silvestris | reverse complement strand
CAGCCCATGGATCCAGCCTGTCCAGGTCCCTTTGTAGATCTTCAAAGCTGATCGACACACCCACCCAACTTGGTGTCATCTGTGAACTTGCTGAGGGTGCCCTCGACCCCCTCGTCCAGATCATTGCTAAAGGTGTTGAAGAGAACTGGCCCCAACACTGAGCCCTGGGGGACACCACTGGTGACCGGCCACCAGCTGGATTTAGCTCCATCCCCCACCACTCTCTGGGCCCAGCCAGCCAGTTCGGGATCCAGTGTACACCCGTCCAAGCCGTAGGCAGCCAGTTTCTGCAGGAGAATGTTATGGGAAACATCAACCCATCAATGCGTGGCATCAGGTAGGGGATACCCCAGCCTCGAGGAGTGCCCTGGAGAGGTGTCCCTGCTCGAGGGGAGAGCCCTGCGTGCAGGCAGCTGCTACGGAGGGAGAGCTCAGCAGGCCCTGGTGGCTGCAGCTATTCATAGCCTGAAGTGGTTGATGCGCCATCGGGTTTTCTGTGTCCATGCTCTTCAGGCACTTACCAGCACATTTTCTGGGAGGTTTCGTGCTGATGGCCTCACGCGACAGAGGTAACTTTGTTTAGGCTTACTTGCTGAGCATCTGCCTGGACCAAAGTCCAGTTAGCTCAGAACAGGAGAAGTGCACCATCCCAAGCGGGAAAGACATAGTTTGTGCGAGGCAGGAACCCGCCAGCACTGGGGCAGTACTCAGCACAGGCTTCCCTGCCAGGAACGCCTTCCCCATGGTCACAAGTGGGGAAGATCCAATGGGACATGGGTCTAGATCCCACCTATACCCTGTAGACAGCTGTAGGGCATCTCCTGGGGACCAGCAGGCCTGAGCATCCCTGTTGGCAGGAGAGTTCACTGAACCAGAGCTGACGTGAAAAAACTACGGCTAAGCAGCGCGGAGCTTCACAGTGGTGTTAGTCCCAGCTGGGTGAGCGGGAGCATTTTAGACCCCGAGAGGATCAGCCACACAATTGCCATTGAAAATCAGTGGGAACAGGGGAGATCCTTTCAGCCCCACTTCCAGTGCCAAGTTGGCTGCCCTGGTTTTGTGCACAAATCTCTGCTTGGCCTTGGTGTTTTCTTACATCACCTGGGGAAATCAAGTCCAAAACACACACTGCAGCCCACGGGGAGAAGGATGAAGAGCCCTCCCTCTTCTCCCGTTATGAGTTTGTGCCCTTTTCGGAGAGGGTGGGCAAGAAGGGAGCTCTGCAGAAGAAGGATAAAATAGGTTATGCTTCATTCCCACAGGCTCTGCCTCTAGGCTCAGGGACGTGGGAGGCCAGAAGACAGACTGGACCAGTGAAAACCAAAGAAAAAACCCACAGCGTTGAGTACCTTGGCCTTTTCCATGTGCTTTGTCACTAGATCCCTGGGTTCCCTGTCACACTGAGGCACCTTCCTTAGCCTTCCTGTTGCTGCTGGTGTACCTACAGATGCCCTGCTAACCTCATCACTGCACACTGGAGGGATGGCTCGTCATTCCTTGTGGGTGGCTCAGCTCTGCGTTCCATCTTCTAGGTTCTGCCTTTTTGTGTAGGAAAAAGCTCTAATTAGAAGTTTACTGTTCATCCGTGCTGGCATCCTGCCACACCCATCCGACTGTCATCAGAACAGGACATTCTTACGCTTCAAGGCAGATGTCCTTGAAGATGACATAGATTCCCTGGCCTCCGTGACCTCTAGAGCAGTATCCCATGGGATCTTGCCAAGCAGATCCCTGAACAACCCAACATCTGCTCTCTTAATTTCAGGGATTAGATTCCACTCTTTATGTTGGTCACTTCTCTCAGGATACTCAGCTTCACAGTCTCATGGTCGCTGCAGCCAAGACGCTTCACATCTTCACATCTTTGACTGGTTCTTCCTTGGACATCAGTAACAGTTCAGAAGAATGTCTCCCCTGGTCAGCTGCGACAAAAATTGTTCTTGATGCTCTCCAGAAACCTTCTGGGTTGCTTGCCCTAGTCCTGCTGCCCTCCCACCAGATGCCAGGGTGGTTGAAGTCCCCCGGGAGTGCAAGGGCCTGCAATCAGGAGGCTTCTGCCAGCCATTCAGAGGAGACTTCATATCAGGTGGTCTGTAGCAGGTGCCTGCCATGTCACCCATGTTGGGGAGGTCTGGTCCCCCTCTGGGGGAGGTCTGTCCCCCAGTCCTCACCCACAAGCTCTCAGCTGACTCATCACCTGTTCCTTTGCCCAGAGCACATGCCACCTCACCTGCTTTCCTGAAGAGCCCGTTCCCAGGGTGCTACCTGCTCTGTAATTGCAGAGAAGGAGCCTTTGTTCTGTTGCCAGAAGTCACAAGCCTCCAGACTTCCCTCTCTTGGGAGTCTCCATCCACAGCTCCTTCGAGCGTAGTCTCCAGCTGTCCCTTCTTCATGCGTGCAGCCCTGAAGCTTTTCCCCTGTAGGGTCTCTGCAAAGACTCTGTTGGTCTCCCTGGTTGTAAAACTCTATCCCCCAGTGCCCCGTAAACCAGTCTGCAGCTGACAAGGCTGGGACTGGGCTCCCTGGCCTTTCCTCTCAGATTACCAAGCATCCCCTGCAGACGTCTCCTGGATCCGTTTCCATCTCTAAAATGAATATTCACCACAAAATTTGGCCAGTGCAGGAGATAAAACACTGACCACCCGGTTCACCCCGTGACAGTGCCCTGCAGATCGGCTCCAGGAGAGGGACTCCCACATGCCGAGCTTTCAAAACCACTGCCGCCTGGGGAGCGGGTCAGCACACCGGCACCATTATTGTGGCCTTGGGAGTGATGAATATTATCAGTGTTCTCATTCTGGATGAGGAGCTCTGCTGCAAACCGGGACCAGTTTCTGTATTCAACAGCAGTCATTACACGGTGCGTGATTTGCCGCTGTGGACTGACTGCACCTTAGCGTCACGGGGCAGGTTCAGTAGTGCTGGAATGCCCGTTCCCCGTGCAGGCCATCCCTAGGTCCCAAATTAACTTCTCACAGTGCTACACCGAGACACGAACTGGGCAGGCACATGCAGTAAACGCAGTGAAAATGCTGAGCATGGACTTAACCTGGCAGCGCAAAAATGAGACATCCAGTCACCACGGCAGCCCATGCCACAGGCTGTTCCCTGCTGGAGGAGCTCACTCTGGTGTAGTCCAGATCTGACACCTGGCTTTACACAAGGGGACGTGGGCTTAATTTCATCCCAGTCCCTCTGAAGTTCAG
>NW_010387876.1:0-4340 GCF_000710305.1 Buceros rhinoceros silvestris | reverse complement strand
CCATTCCCTCTGAAGGTCAGCAGGAGCCAGACTTCAAAATCCGAGAGGGAATCACACATCCCAGGTCTGTTTGGCAGAGCTCTTTCAGAATAAGGAGCCAGATGAAAGGTTTTGTTTTGCCTGGGACTGTGTCTGGCAGAAACTGCAGCCACAGCACCCAGGTGTCCGCCACGCTGAGCAACCCGACGCAGCTCGCAGCGTGTGAGCTCTCCTACTCCACAGTACCAGCTGGTCACTGCATGTGAGGTGTCACATGGTGAATTACTGTTTCGGTTCCCTTTCTGCTCCAGGAGAACAGCCATTACACAGACGTGGAGGATGCCAGACTACAGTAACCAGGTACAGCTCACACACTGCTTTTCAGAGGCCGATTCTGAGCAAAAACTTACAGTCCATGCATGTTGGGGTGGGAGGGTTTCTGCTCTAGAAAGTGCTCTTTTCTTCCGAGCCTCCCTGTTTTCCCAGCAACATGCCTGGCTGCTCAGCTGGATGACTGCTCAGCCCCCTTTCCTAAATCTTTGAGATTCAAAGGAAATGATGTACCTTTTCCTCCCCCCACATCTCCCTCTTCTCTCCTCTCAGCGCATTCAGAACAGCAGTGAGCACCAGTGTGAGGAAAGCACGAGGCTAAACCCTGCCCTGGAACGCTGAGCAAGACAAGCTGAGTGGAAGTGCTGCTGTCATCTCTACCTGGCATTCAAAAGGCGATACATGGCCCAACATCTTCCATCCATCTGTAAAGCAAAGACAAAGGAAACTCATCATCCCAGTGAACCCCCACTACCCCGTGCAATGGATTCGGAGTTCTGCAGCCAGCAGAGGCAGGAACCAAACCCTGCCCAATCCATAACCATCAGTGACTGGGTAACGGGAGAGCAGCTGTGTCACCAAGTGAGTCAGAAATGTTAGAGAGCTTTTTGCAGGAGAAGAGGGAGAACTACGCCTAACCCAACAGAGACCTTTTTTCCCATGCTACGTGAGCCAGAGCATTTGCTAATTGGAGGAAAAATACTCAGTCTGGACAATTTGTGCCCTTATGCTAAAGGTCGTGTTGAGGAAGGGGGTGTGGGGTAAACTGTCACGTCCTGTTGTGTCTCTATTGCCCTGCAGCTGCTACGGGAACATGGTCACTTGCAGGTGACCGGGAAAAGACTTGGTGCTGGTGCAATGTGCTGTGCTTTTTGCATTTGCCTGAAGGGAAAGGGAAAGGGAAAGGGAAAGGGAAAGGGAAAGGGAAAGGGAAAGGGAAAGGGAAAGGGAAAGGGAAAGGGAAAGGGAAAGGGAAAGGGAAAGGGAAAGGGAAAGGGAAAGGGAAAGGGAAAGGGAAAGGGAAAGGGAAAGGGAAAGGGAAAGGGAAAGGGAAAGGGAGAGGGAAAGGGAAAGGGAAAGGGAAAGGGAAAGGGAAAGGGAAAGGGAAAGGGAAAGGGAAAGGGAAAGGGAAAGGGAAAGGGAAGGGAAGCTCCCTGAAGGATAGCAAGTGATCCAAGCAGGAGAAACAAAGCATACATCATCTTCAGTGGTTTGGTCTCCTGGTTCTTCACTGGGAAACCACTATGTGAAGGCTGATCAAGTCTCTGCAGAGTGAGGGGGTGCAGCATGTGTGGATGAAACCCTTTGCTTGGACCAGCGGCTCCCTGGAAGAGATGTAATCCACCAGCTTCTCCAGCCCACTGCCAGAGACATCAGCCCCTTCCCCACGGTGCTCATGTCTCCTTTGCCCCAGCCTCTCTGGGTCTTCCCAGTGACCTGGTGTGCCAGGAGAGCGGCACGACAGCTCCTGCTCCTGACAGCGAAGGCTGGGCTCCACTGCCAGTCTGACGGGTCTGCCAGCGTGGCGACTTGCCCAGGCGTAACAAGACTGGTAACAGTGAATACCCCGAGCACGATGCATGTGGGCGTGCAAGCATCTCCCCCGCCTGCCCAAATCAGGGCTGCTTTTGACCCATGCCACGTCCTGCAAGCAGAGGGCTGCAGTAGCCAGCATGCAACTCGTCATGGGAACCCCCTTAGGCAAAAACATCCAAGATGCCTCTCAGCCTTTCTCTTTTTGTTTGTTCCTCCTTCATGGGCTGATCCAGTTTTTCTGAGTTCAGGAGTAGGCGGGACTGAAACTCGTGCAGCACTTTATTCAGATCAGGTGTGTCCTGCCTGTCTCCCCTCTTCCCCTCCAAAAACACACGCAGACACACACATATCAGTGCTTTGAGTGCAGAACAGTGTCCACACCTCCTCCTTGGGCAAACCCTCGCACAAAGTGCCTGGGCCACCCCCCCAGGTCTTACGGAGTGCTCTGAAAGGGGACTTCTGCTTGCTGCTCCACTGCTCAAAGCCAGACCTCATCTACAGCATCTCTCTTTGACGGGTGAAAGGGAAAACACGTCCTGGGGCAACGCTTCCCTCCCTTGAGAGCCATCTTGAAGCAAGCATGGCTCTTGAAGCACAATGGTTTATTTGCTTTTCTTCTTTTCAAATAATTCATGAGGAATTGAAAATAACTGCTTTCCCCTACCTTTCTTTGTCCGGTTCCTCTACAATTTTCCATGGTGTCGTACTGAGCCGTTGTAGAGCTGTTTTCTAGGCTTTGAGAGGTGAGCTGCAGTTTTTGCTATGAACTGACTGTGACGCTGATGTTTGGGAGAAAGGTGAACTTGTACATACGATCCTGTATAATAAAAGAAAGAAGTGTATTTGCCTCTGCTCTCCTCCCTCTCTGTCACACACACACACTCACATTTTTCCTCTATTTCAGACAAGTTCTTCCCCCTTCTGAGCTTCGGCTCTGCCCACAGGATCTGCTTTGCCTTACACAGGGTATGACCCACTGCACTGAGACAAACCTCTGGGTTCACAGGGGCCCTGGAACTTGAGCTCTGGAGGTCTGGAAACTCAGTTGATGCTGGAGCGCAGGGGGCAAACCCAGGCCTTTCACCTCTGGACTCTGCACTGGTCCAGTTCATAAATGGACTGGAAGAATGAGGCTGCTGGTCCAGTTTGCACGAGCCAAAGGTGCTAAAGCTGGCTCCTGCAGCACAGTGTCTTCTGGCTGTTGAAAAAATAGGGGAAATAAAACCGGTCTTGAGGCCAACACCGAATATGCAAGACAAGCAAAATCAGGGCGGGGGGAAGGAACGAATAATGACGGTTTATTTACAAGAGCAACATTTACAGGTTCTTTTGGTATTGCCGCTGATAAAGGAACTGCAGAGCTGTGGCTTATCTACCAGACCGACCGCACAGGTCTGGTACTGAGAGCTCACAACCTGTCTGTTGTAGCCCGGCTGCGTGGTACAATAAGCCGCTAACATACAAACAGCGTGTTAGGAGTGAGTAAAATCGCGATTACCAAAACAGAAAATACACCCGGGGAGAACAGTATCACTCAGCGCAGGCAGAGGTGGAGAATCTGACCCACGAGGCATCCCCAGTGCGGGGGTGGAGAGGGGAGCGAATTCATCAATCTGTCCATCGGTCTGGTGTCGAGTCTTCTCCTGTCCCAGTTTGGGGTCAATATTGGAGCCATGTATATACTCAGTTTTTTTCATTATGTCATTGGTGTAGACGTGCGTGTGGGATGACTGCAGACAACCTCATCGCTTATGTTAATGGCACAAAGTCCATCAATGTACACCTGCATGGGGGGAGGTAACAGCTTGTTTTGTCCAGGGTGGAAAAGTGGAAGAATGAGACCACCGGACCTCCGCCCAGCTTCACACTCCTCCAGGACATTCAGATAACACCTAACACCAGATACGGATCTAGGGATAGTTGTAGCTCTCATTGTCACCTCACTCAGCGATGAATTTTATCGACAAAGAGCTCGCGGGCATCCTGCTGCAGTCATGTACATGGCTGAGTGACCTGGACTTTGTGCAGAGACTGTACTCGCCACACTGGCTGTGCCCCCAGAGATTTCCTCAGCAGAGCGAAGCTCACACCATGTTCATTGGAGGGATAATCCAACCCCTGGCACATTAGGCACCCGAGCTGTGTCTGGAGAGAAGTGACAACACGGGGACATGTTGTCACAACACTGTCAATGCTTTTCTAAGCGTTCACTCCCAGAAAGTCATCTGCTGAGGGGTAGGACTCTGCTCAATGCATCATTAATTAGTTTTATCTACATATTTAAGCACAAATGTGTGTTTAATTATCCTCCGGGGTACCAGAGCAGTTCCCCAGCAGCCCATGTAAGGAGTGACGGTGTTAGTCGGGAGGCTGGTGGACAACGTGCTGAGAAGGTGTGTGCCCCGAGAGCTCTAAGAGCCCTGGGCAGCTCCACCGGGCAGCAAACACAGACTTTACCCCCTGGTGCAGAGCACAATAAAGGGTTTATTCCCGAG
>NW_010387875.1:0-31792 GCF_000710305.1 Buceros rhinoceros silvestris | reverse complement strand
TTTTTTCTAAACAGTTCACTTTCTTAAAGCAACGTAACATTAACCTCCTGTCTAGTCCACCGTGCTTATTGTACGGCTTTAGTTTGAAATAACATGGTAATGAAAAGCTGTACGTGATTGATAGAGTTTGGAAAATCTGCTGGGATGAAAGGTTCTAAATATGATTCATAAAGATATCCAGGAAAAGGGCCAGAGAAAAACCTATTTGTACTAATTTTTATAACTAATATGTATAGAAAGTTATTCCCCAAGGGTCTTACCTTTCCACGGTTGTTTTATGTAAGTATTTTAATGGCTAATTATTCCCACCAGAAGACCCAGAAAGACTCCCAGGCTGACCAGTCATTAAGTGACACAGCTCAAGTCACATAAATTTGTTTAATCTACGCATCTATGCATCAGCAGCCACAGATTTAATCACATGTCATAGTGGGCTCTGGTGAGAAGTGAGATGTGCTCTTGAAAGACCAGAAGCAAACCAGATAAAGGTTTTGTTAGGCAAAAGAACTAATATCATCCTGCCAGGTATGTATAATCTAAAATATGAAAGCCACATTTATTATATAAAAAAGTTATTTTTACAAGTTTTATATTCTGGGGAAAACTATCTATCCATCCACTCAACACTGTGTTTTTGTGGTGTGAGAATATGTGGCCTCAAGAACCAAAACACTTTTTTCTCACATAAACTCTGATTCCATTTGTGCTGTATTCCAGAAAGAACTGTTTAAATTTAGTGGTTATTAAATCATCAATATCCATATAATCCAATTTAGATTTGAAAGAGAGAAATTATTAGCATGACCATGACTTCCAGCACTGAAGCCTTGATTCCCTATATCTCTTTACTTTAAACATCTACAAGATGAAAAAGTGATGTTCCTGACATTATAGCACAGTAGAAGGAAGGTCTAGAGAAGGCATGAATCATTCACAAGCCTTCTGCAGGCTTGGATAAGTACTGTGAAATGTAAATGCTGGACAATTCAATGTATGAACAATTTACGGATCTGTAATTTACAAGCATTTTCTACATCCACTCTACTCTCAGAAGGCTGAGTGTAATCAATAAGCCCACCACCCAATAATTAAAAAATATTACTGATTCTTTAAGGTCCTTTGTGACTTTAAAAAATAAACATAATATCCTTAATGCCTGTAAATGAAAATAAATACTAAAGAAATTAGTATTATATAATACTTATATTTTTGAAAAAATGAATGAATGAAAACATAAAAGAAATTACAGAAAATCAGTACTCAAAGTCCAGCCCTTGCCTATTTAGTGGGAATTACCCAGTCACAAGAGATGAACATCATGAACACAAAGAAATTGTCTCAAAATTCAGACCCAGATCCTAATTATTCTATTACTAAAAAACCCTGCATCATCTAAAATAATGAAGTTAAACTTGCACACAAAAGTGGATACTAAATAGAGACTGCTGAGAAATTCTTAGTACCAGTGTAAAGAGCAAATAGTCTGGATGTTCTATAATTTTAAAAAAATGCCATTTTTTAATTCTCAGGTAATGATGCAGGGATGTAACTTGACAGTGTAATTCCGAAACTGTTGAAGAATTAACCCTTTTATAGCTGTCTTTTTAGTATTTATCTATGGCACACAAACATTCTCCTCCCTGTGCCCCCCAACCCCCCCCCCTCAATTATTTTTTCCTTCTTTGCTGCATATTAACCTGGCATTGATTTCCTGTAGGGTGGTTTGTTTTTTTTTTTACATATGAAATGGAGTGTAGACTGAGAGTGCAAGGCAGACCACAAGGATTAAAAAAAAAAAAACCCCGAAAAACCTAACAAATTTTAGATACATGATTGGAAATTATATTCTGACGTTCAGCCATGGTAAAACCCAACTGTAAAATACAGCACCTGAGCTCTCGTGATGATGGTAGGGGTGGCATTTCAGTTTAGATAACAGTGTGCTATTTTGAGAACTCATGTTCCGGGAAGAGCAATAGGCACAGGAAATAAGAGTCAACTTGTCTAGCTGTCATATGAAAGCAGATTAGAAAACTGCTGCTTTAGTTTACCAAACGAAATCCAATGGGGAAAATTACTCCAGCCTATAAGAACACAAGGAACTAAATACCAGGGAGTAGATACTACTGAACTACAACTCAGTCTTGGCACAAAGATAAACAAACTAAGTGCAAATGCAGGAAGTTGAAGAAGCCGAAGTCATGAAGCAAACTACAACTCAGTCTTGGCACAAAGATAAACTAAGTGCAAATGCAAGAAGTTGAAGAAGCCGAAGTCATGAAGCGTTAAGGAGTGAAGAGACAGAAAAACCTTTCAGTCACAATATTGAGAGCAAGAAACATCTTTAACTACTTTCAAGACAGAGTTCAATATGTTGCAAAAGAATTATATGATGTACTATCTGTAAAACATCCTTTTAAATCCTGTGTCTCCTAAACACAAAAGAAGTAATTTACAATATCTTAAAAACTGAATGTGACGTTTCTTTTCAGCACCACGAGTTCTGCTCTCAAAAACTCTTAGTGAAAAATTCACAATAGGAGTATGTAAGTAAGTATTCGTGACTCGAAATGAAACAATTCTGTTATTAGGTTTTGTACACACAATGCATATAATGCATAAATGTTGTTTAATATCATGCCATTGTGCAGCAAAAAAGAACCCAGCTCCCCTCCCCAAATACACCTAAAAGAATGTAATTACCTCTTAACCTATATTAACATAATCACCTAATCATACTGTTGACTGTTTAATTATACATTAACATTTGACTCTATGTATTTACTGAATGTTAATGAACACATTAATCTTTCCTTTTCCAAAGTAACTACTCCCTAGAAATAGTATACACATCTGAATGTTTTGTATAATTTTTTTCTTAAACAGTGCTTTGTTGAATACAAGACTACTTCTTCGTGAAAGCATTTTCAAACAAATCCTGTTAATTCTGAATATGGTTCACTAAGCACCATGGTCTCATTAATAAAACAACCTGCTAAACTAGTAAATCAGAATGCTCAGCTGTTTTAACTGTTTACCAAATGGAAATTCTAATGATCTCTTCTGTCAGCCTCACAGAAGCCTAATACTTTTCAGTCAAGACCCAGCAAAATAAAGAAAGAACCAATGAAGAGAATGGGAATGATACATCTTCAGACTAAACAGTCTTTTACAAATAAATGTTAATTAGCATTGTGTCTGCATTTTGAGATTAGTTGGAGTATTTTCACAGTATGTGACTCTGCAGTGGAAAGGTAGTTTTGTCTGTTATACTGACCTAAATGAAATGTTTGGGAGACAAAGGATTTCTAACAGAAGAGAACATGGAAGAAAGAAAAAACTCGATGAACTGCAAAAAGAAAATCTTAGTAGAAACCCATTCTCCAAATATATGTTCAAAATGTTCTCATATATTGCATGAGAAAATAACAAATGGATAACAGATGAGAAGAAGGCTAGGTCAAGGGGAAATGTAAAACAGAAGTAGTCTCATTCTACACTGAAATCTAAGCTTCTGCCTAACAAGACGGGGTCCTCCCGCAAGATACTCAATTCAGTATAAACTGCTGGCTCAATGATGAGCAGAAAATGATGCTTCTCATCTGTTGGGACTGTGAAATGCACTACGCAACAGGTCCGTTTATAACAACTATGATACCCCTTACCTTGGTCTGGGCACTTTCAAAAACCTCAGAGAGAAAACAATTGTTTTAGAAAGGGGTTAGAAAAAAGGAGACAAACGCTTTTTCCAGAGATCTGTTTTTTTTCTTAAGTGCTCCTTTGAAGCTGCTCAAGGATACCAGAATAGTGCTGAGAAAGGTGACGGGGCAGAGGCAAAGCAAAGAAGACAGCGTAATGCTTTCTAACTCTGTATTACTATTCATCACAATGATCTTCATGTTTTGCTTTATTATTTTATATATTTTTCAAAAAAATGCTTAAAACTGTGGGATAAAAGGAGACAAAAGTTTAGACAATAAAGACCATCTTTACTTTCTCAATTATATGCTATTTTGTCAGCCATATCTTCAACTTCTTCAGTGTTTAAAGCATTGATAATCATTTGCAGAAAAATATTTACCTGCTATTTTGACTCCTTCAGCTTAATGTATTACTAAACAGTTACATCATTTTTGTTTATACTTGCACTGCATGATTTGGTTTCCTTTTTAGTTCACCAGTTTTACAGTCAAGAAATAGCAGCCTAAATCTTAAAAAACCTTTCAATATTAAAATTCAAAAGACATTATTTATTTTTTTAACTGTAGGCCAGAAAGTAGATTAGTGCTGCATTCAGTACCAACCTGTACCTTTAATATTAGATAGACCTGACTTCTTTCCACCTGAAATCCAGCAATTCAATCCACCAATTCAAATGCACACATGCCAATTAGCTGAACAGGAATTTTTTCTTATGCACAGGTAGTAATTTATACCACATCAGTTTAGAATTAATTCTTCATACACGTTACCATTTCAATCGTGCAAGAGGGAAATGAAATAAACCACCAAGAAACTAGAGTTATTATTTTCCTTATGATGCTTAAAAAGCTTGCAAGATGAAAAACATACAAATTGGAACGGGACATACAGGATATAAGTGGCTATTCTGTCGCACTGCATTTCACAAAAATCTTCCCCAAGGTTCTTTGATTAAAACATGAAACGGGCAAAATAAGCAGTACTTGCAAGACATTATTCATGGAGTATCTTTTACAGCTCAATGGTTAATCACATTTCTTCCACAGCATTTAAAAATTAAGTCTGATGCTTCTGCTGGTCATTAAGTATCAAATGAAAATTAATGAGCTCTTTAAATAATGACCGAACAAATATGGAACTATGGAAATACCAAAAAATAACATGTTATCCTATATTTTACTTCTAAAAACATATTTCAAAACAAACTAGTGAAAATTCTTAGTTAACAAGTACTACAGAAGTATCTGACCAAAATTACCAATGGCCACTCAACACTAGAAATCCCCCTTAAATCAACTGCAAAACTACAGAGAGCACCCAGAGCTGCAAATTTCTAATCACTGCAGAAAACCAGGAAATGGGTTAATCAAATCATACCTGGAGAAATTGGCTGGTTTTCACATGGCCCACGTCTCCAGCCTCTATCTGTGCTCTCGACAGCTTCTCTTCAGTTTCAGTTAGCCAATGATTAAAGCTCTTCATGTCAGAATGAAAAAGCAGCCACTTTTCCAAAGATTTGTCAAACAGTCTGCAAGTATAAAGGAGATGAAATAACTATCTATTGATACTTTATTTTTTGACTTCAGAAAAAAAAATAGAAAAAGAGTAATATTGGACATCTCGTGTTAAATATGGTGTGGTGTTGATGAAATTGTGCATTAGCTTTTCTAACAGTTAGATGGAATCATGGTAGTACTGCTAAGCCGTGAAATTATCATCAAATACATGTGTCAAAAATCAGTGTCTTATCAATGTTTTAATCCTCTTTAAAGTTTCAAATGGATTCCATGGTCAAAACGTGTTTTCAGTTTACAGCTTTATTAACCCACACTAACTCTCAGCATGGGTACAATACCCACAGGCCCCAGTGTAACTAGCTACACCCCTCTGCCAAAGTACTTAGATTCTAACATGAAGAAAATGCCAAGACTAATAAAAGGCTCCTAACACCCCTTACTAATTTGCTCTACTTACCAACACTGCCTATCGTCACCGCTAGCTAACATGCTGGCTGTGTGTTGTGACCATACAATAGTTTTTAGACTCCTTTTCACAGGGGAAAGAGCTTACAAGATCTGTGATGCATCTGACCTACCATATTACAAGGCAGACAGATTCCGAAATCCTTGCTTCCCAACTTTAGCCCCATGATCCTATTACGATTGAAGGATTTGTGCGTGTGTACGTGTGTAAATACGAATTGCAATATTATAAGTAATACAGATGCAAAAGACTATTGTTTAGCTGGAAATTGCTGGGGTGAGAGACTACCCCAAAGGATCCCAGGCAAATACTACAATTTTGCTCCAGTTTTGCTGAGAGAAACTCCTTTTGTCTGCCTCTCCAATGGATACAACTTTTTGTTGTATCCATTTATTACTACTGCAAAGAAAATGCAATAATAATAAATAAACAATTATATATATTACTACCACACCTACAAGTCTGCAGTCCACTACATAAAAGAACATGCAAGTACTTCTAGCGCTTCGGGAAGATCTAATCTGGTTTTGTCCAGTGACTGACTGATCTGTTTCAAGATCTGTTTGCTTTAGCCACTGCCAAGAACTAAAGAAATCAAATCAAGACAGAATTTGGGGGCGCTTTTTTTTTTTTTCTCATATATGGCCTATTTCTTATGGGATTCAGTTATCCTGTGTTTTGGATTGGTGTTGAAATGTGATCACTAATCAGAGATTAGCTAGAATGTTTTGTTAGCAGAACATCATTAAACAAGCTACTGTCTAGTTTAATAATCCGCCTTTACAGGATTATAATAGGTTTTAGGGTGTACTTACAGGATAAAAACAAAGATGCTCAGTTATTTTTCTAGGAAATAATCTGGTTCTGAATGGACAAACTGTATGATTGTTTGAATGTTAAAGAGTTTAATTCACCAAATAAAATCACATTATTCTCAGGGAATACAGACCATGTCTTCCATTGTACTGACGATTTTTAATTTTTTCCAAGAAAATACAAGTTTTTCTCCTCCTCTATTGTTTACATATTCCCACCTGGGTTTTCACATTTTAAAATCTTCTAACACCATACAGTATAAATAGTGCTATAATTATTCATCTTTTAGCACCATACAGTATGAATAGTGCTATAATTATTCATAACCATCTACAGAAGGATATATTCATTTCCTTAGACCTCCTTTTCTGGCAGACAGAGAAGATTATTTTTGCTGAACTCACCCATGCGAAGAAGCAGTTTTCTTACTTTTAGCTTATGGCATATGGTTATCACTTTTGATGAACAATACGTGAAATACAATTAGTTCAGCAAAAAAAAAAGAGCATTTGATCACAGGAAGTAGTTGAGATAAAGGTATTTCTACCCTACTAGCTTGGTCATAAGATGCTTAAGGAATATACTACTTATTTAATTAAACCTTTTAAAAACACATTTTAAAAGAATAGAGAAGATTTTTCAGCATCCAAATTCTGCATAGAAGTATATATCTGTGAATCAACTGGTTTTGTTCCTCAAGGAGAACCTGATTCATGGGCCCTGATATTACTAGCTGCTGAACACCAGAACCTTTATTTGATTTAAAAGAGAATAGTTACCGCTTAGTCCTACGCACTCCAAGTACGCATTCCAAACCACTCTGATAAATGACATCATGTTCATTGGAAATGACACCAATTTTCATTGGAAATGGGCACAGTCAAACTATCACAATCGATCAGGTAACCTTTATTCTACCAGTTTTAATACGGCTGCATGTCTGTTAAAGCTACAGCAAAGAAGGTGTCGGAGGTCAGCACTGATTCACCAATTGAGCTGTCATGCCATTAATAGTGATGACCAATAAAGATGGAGAAAGATGCAGCCTGGGACAAAACAAACATCATAACATTCAGAATATAGAGTCATACTCTTTACAACTAAAAAATATTTAAGAAAAGAGACTTAAAGATCAAAAAGTAGTTTCTAGAAGGATTCCTCTAAGCCTTCATGGGCTGACAGCTTGCCACAGAAGCTGACATAAATCTCTTTGCTCCCTATAAATTCAAGCTCTAGTAAGTTTTTACTATACTGTGAAACCTATTTAAATAGCATTCTCACAGATTTTGTTTTGGAACCCAGTTATCAACCATCTAAGAAATTTTTAGAAAAGAACAAATACTAAATAATTGGTGCACAAAGCCTGTGTCTATTTAAGACTGAAAAACAGATACAGAGGTTTGTACTAATTTCTACAGACCAGCAGGTGGTGGAATACTGCTGTTGAGGCATCAAAATGAGTGTTATAAAACATCTTTGAAGAATAAGCATAGTTCATGCACTCAAAATATTTTTGTGAATGTATCAGGGAAAAGTTTCATTTGAAAACACATTTTACAAAATAAGTGTTACGGTAATCAAACATCTCCTACACTGTTAAAGCATCTTGTACCACTGTAACTCTCTTCTATGTTCTCTTTCCTACCTACACTATAACCCTCTTGAGATGATGGCTTGGTGTTTGCTTCCACCTTCGCCCTATCCGTTGTATCCTTTGCATTTTTCTCTCTCTATTAAACAATGCCAACTGGAGGCATCACATTTTTCAACCCACTGGCTTGAATGTGGTCTACTTTTCACTGCTGTTATGAAATCTGACAATCACAGTAAAAATCTTATATATGCTTAAATTATGTTCAAAGAAATACATTTAGATTCCTAGTTAATGCTTATCACTGCTCTGCTTAGCTACAGACGAACACAGGAGTTGTTCAAGATCTGCCATGTCTGTTGCATTTCTTAGCAGTATTGTAAGCAAACAGACTCTTGATCCAGCTAAAAATTGTAGTCACTCACCTAAGTCATTTATTAAAATGATTGTGAGGATTTATCGTGCTCGTTATACTTTATTTTTCAAAATGAGTCAAACCATATCTGAAAGGCACATTACAATTTTTTAACTACCTAACTCTGAATTACAAGGAAAAACCCCCTTATTTTACCTTTAAAAAAATCACCTAGAAAACAAAATTTGAAATCCATTTCTTTTGGTCCAGCATGGTTTCTCATTCTGGACACTACATTAGATCAAATTTCCTCCTGTTCCTCACAAAATGAAATTACTCTTCTCAGCATGAGAAAGTTTATCAGCAGCTTAAATGCAAAAATTCAGTAGGGGTTGATATTAGCATCACGGAATTTGCATTTCAGCACTTGCATATTGTATCTCCCATCACTCTTCATTCTTCCTCCCTTTGCTTTGGCTAATAAGAATTGCGAGGAGAAGAGAAAAGTTGCATTGAGAAGCTGTTAAAAAAAATACTTAAAAGTTTAAATACTAGTGTTATTTCTCATGTCTTAAAAAAAATTATTGCTTTTCAGCATAAATATAAACCAATATTAAACCAGGAAACTTAGATACAGACAAATCCACTAAAATTCAATGTTCTTTCAGCAATTGTCTATCTGTATTTAGATACTGTTACAATGATAAGAGGAAATGCGGTTGTTGCTGCATTGGCAGGTGCAGGTCCCTTAGGAATGGGGGCTGAAAGGGGACGTCACTGTGTAGGCTTCAGGCTCACACTGTGAGTTAGGGGACCACCCTCCCAGGTCTACCTAAGTGAGAGCCTTCCCGGCTAAACCTGTGTATTGCGCACTTTCACACACAGCACTACTTTAAATAGCTTTTTAAAATTTAAAACCAAAGAGGCTTTTGTTTGTTTGTTTTACCATTTGCAATCCTGTTACAGGTAGCAAGCTCAAAACTCACCAAAGTAGAAGGCTAGTTAACCACAAATGTTGAGCAGATAAGTTGCTGACAGCTTGGCACAGCAGAATGAGGATGGTAAAAATTCGTAAGTGAATTCATAAAAGACCAGTGCTCTGAGAACTACTCATGGCTGCCTCACGAATCCCGAAGCACACAGTTCGGAGGTTAGTAACATGCCACCACAGGCCTTGGCATTCGTATACTCTTACCTAGGGACCCACCTCTGCTGTCAGAGGCAAGTTCATTGAGCTAAAACCACCCAGTGTATCCATTCATATGTATCTTCATCTGCTTTATCACTCTCCCTTTGATGGGCAAAAGCAAAATACTGTGAATAGCAGGTGACTGACTGATATTTAGGCAGAATTTCCTCTCTGAGGTGTCTTCCTTTCCTGTTTTTCTCAGCATATGCTCAATGAGAAGACACAAGCAGGCACCCTGAAGCCAAAAGTTAGGTTCAATACGGACTCCAGACTAGAATCACACATCACAAAGGGTGTAAGCATTGTCCATGAGCTCTGACACTTAGTAAGGTAGCCTTATTCCTCTAACTTGAGCATGTTAGAACCGACAATTGAAAAACAGCTGGTACACTGGGCCTAATATTTTTCTATACGCACTGACACTCCAGCAGCGAATGTGTTAAGAAATGGCTTGAGGGAGCAATTTCATTTTTTTTTTCTCATTAGCACATAATGGATTCATTTTGCCTCTGAAAAGCAAGAAAGCAAAAAAGCAACCAAAGACAACTGCTGAGGTACCGCACAGCACAATCTACGTTAAGGTTGAACCTGATATTCCATGTCCCAATGGTTCCATTTTTAAGGAGCCATGCAAAGGTGGAAGAAAAGATCTTTGAATACAAGAAAGTCACAAATGTGAGATGGAGTACAAAAGGTTATTGGTTCGTTGTTGTAGCGCAAATCTAAATTTTGCATCTGTGTTTCAATTAATTCCTTGTTATTTTGATACCATTCCTCAACAAACTATGAAACCCACTTCTATGATGCTCTGGAGCAACACCTCACAGCCAGTTGGCCCACATGAAAAAGAACACTATAAGTTATAATCTTTCCTAAAATTCATTATTTATGTCATGGAAATTATTACTGTTAGAGATATACATGCTTATTCATCATATCAGAAAAACATTCAGGACACTTAATTTTTACACTGTTACTAAACAATGTACTGTAGGATTATGCTAATATTAACCTACAAATTATGCAATTTTGTCAACTTGAATCAGCACAATTAGCACCTTGTAAAAATACACAAAACATCAAAGTAATATAAATAATTATGTATTAGTACGTGAGAGCATTAACTTTAATACTTAAGGCCATTCTTACAGATAATAAAACAAGAAAACTTGTTTTTTGTCAAGCAACTTCTCAATTAAATTGCTTAAAGAAATAGCTAACCCATTTTCAGAGGGTTTGATGTTTTCATTTTATTTCACAGAATTTACGTGTTTTGAGTGCTTAATTTATACTTTTGATTTAGATATCCTCTTTGAATTTGGACTAAAAGTGATGATCTCATTTTAGACATTGTTACTTCTAGATCTTGCTTCCATGTTTTGCTGCAGATCCATTCTGGGACAAGACTCATCTGTACACAGTCTGCTCACACTCCTGCAGCCTGACTTTTACCCACAAAGTGGCAAATGATCAGAAATGAAAAATAAGCTGCAACCACAATAACCGTAAGAATGCCATCCATCATTAGAAAAGGTAATTTCTCTCTGCTTCCCATAAAGTAGGTTCTGCAGCATTGCATATAAATTAAAAACATTATACAATTACATTATAAACATTTTTATATCTTAAATTGTATTGATTGTATTATTGTTCTTGCCCCAGTAGTCTGCATCTCATTTTTCCATCATATAGCTAGTGATATCGTACCATTCAATGCCAATCGCTATACCAAAGAAAATTACAAATAAAAATGAAAAAGCAAGATCATGTCAGTCATTGCTGGTTTTTAGACACAGAAATTAATTTCTATGAAGCATAAGAGACCCATAAACTTAATAACCACTTAAAATTAATAATTATCTATTGGGTTCTAATGGATGCCATGCATCAATAGTATAAAAAGAAACACTCCATATAATTTATAAAACATACATACTTCCTCCACTCTAAATAATAAATTATTTAACCATATATATGACTTTGGGCTTCAAAATTCCACCTTCGTTTTTTTCCTAAAAAGTTTTCCTTCATCAGAACAGAGATGAAATGACATGTTCCAGAGAACTTTGCCCATACACCGGAATTAAAAGCAGTTAAAAACTTTTCTTGAGAGAAAATAAACCACCTGATTAACTGTGACCTAAGTGAAAAACACATGTGTAGACACACGGGATCAAACTGAGAAGTAAGAAATAGTTACTCTTATTAGATCAGCCAACCTGTCTGCATGATTTGTGAGATTATAATCCATCAGTTCATAATTTATTAACTTTGTTAAATTATGATTTGGAAAATAAATTAACTCAAGCTTCATTCCACCCCCACCTTTTCCTTCTCACTTGTCTGCTGCAAATTAGAACCGGAGAATTAATAGACTCTTGAAGTTCAAAAACTTTTAACTCAAAAACTGCACAAAAATATTATCTTTATACCAACTGGGATTGAGATCCATCTGATCAAATGGACCTCAACATATCTCAGAAAGTCACCTGGTCCTTTTAATCTTCCTTTATAGTCAATGCAGAGAGCAAACAATGTAAAATACCTAAATTCAGCATAGACACAGTGCTATGTACAGGGCAGAGACGTGTGTTCACTGATTCCCTTGATACAGAAAACACCTTTAATCTTAGCAACACCTGAAGCAAACATTCACATTTCGTCCTTTTCTCTGAATGTGGTACCGAAAGGACAAAATGAATCCAGTGTAACCAGTACTTTGTCTAGCCCAACAGTTTTTTGATCAAAAGGAGTCCAAAGACATGAAAGCAGGGAGTTGTGAACTTTAACGCGTTCACCAGATAAAACAGGAATTTGATAAATATTGACAACTAACTTTTTTCTCCTTCAAATGTTTACCCTTGTGCACGACTTAAAGAAAGACCACTTTCAAAACTGACAACTGCAGAGTGCTTTGAGACATAAAGCTTTCAGCTTCACTCGACGACACACTTCAGATCGTCTAGCATCCTTAGCACACCTGATTAACAGACTCTGACACTGAATGTACTAATTTCAGAAACCAGCCACTGTCTTTCAGTGCAGACTGACTCCAGTCACCATACTTGCTTGTACAGCACAAATTAGGAGTATTGTACCATGTTGCCTTTGGAAGTTAGAGGAACACGTTACGTGATCTGATAATCCAGTAAGCTGATACAAAATTTGGAGACAAAAAACGATTTGCCCACAGACTAGCTGAGCACACTCCCAGACAAGGAAAGAGGTGTCTGGATCTGGTTGGTTGCTGAAGACAAGTGGGCAGCCAGAAGGCTCAACTTTCTACCGTTGAATAGAAATAATGATGGATAGAGGTTTTTTATACACTTCGATGGTGCTTGGGCTCTGTAAAGCCAGGCAAGGTTGCAAATAAGGGCAGATTCAGAAACACAGGTATATGCTACCACTTGATTCAACTCAGGTTAGGAAAGTTTATAATGGCTGGATGGAATAGCTCCCAGAAAACCACTATCAGTTCTGGAGGTAGCTCTCAGAAGCATAAACTGTGGCTGTCCAGTACATGTCCAGCAAACAATCCCATTCACATCATCCTTCTAGCTGTTCGTCATCGATCTCAAGCAATAAAATAGGTGTGAAGCTAGCTCAAATTATGCAAGCAAGTTATTCATTTAAAGAATATATATTGGAGCTCTATTTAATAATTATATGTTCCGTTTTCCTCTGTTTTGAATAAAATAACTTTAACATTCTTGTACAACAACATGCAGTTCTGACTCTAAAGAACCATATCGAGATTCCAGCCATAAGAAATTATGAGAATAGGAAAAGATGAGATTTTCAAACAGTTACAGTTAATTTGTAGTTATAATGTGTCCCAGTTGGAGATATTTTTAGTTAATACTTGTTGATTGATCTGTCAGGTATATTAAAACAGAGGAGAAAAACATCCATACTTTGCCAGTGTTACTCTGGCCTAGCTGTTTAATTCTTTGTAGATAAACTAGCCAAACAAAAGTGGTACATGAAGCTGTACAGAATATTTGTAGTGCATATTTCACTAAGCGAAGTTTTCATAACTCATATTTTGATGTTTTAGAGAGACCCACTTTGGTATGAAAATTCATAACTATAAATCTTTTCAGTATTATACCATAGCAGAAAGCTTTGCATGTTTTATTAGCATAAAGAGTTATGCGACATTATGGAGCTGCCCATCTTTTAAACACACAAACATGGTCATGTTGGGTGGCACATACTGAATTTGGAGGTGTGTCTGCAGCAATAGGAGTATTGGGGTCTTTATCACCCCTCTGTGTCATACCAAACCATTAATCAGGCACTAAGATTAAGCCCAGGAACATTTTTGGAATTATGTACATTTGATTTATTGTTTTTTCTGCAGCTGGCCTGTAGGGGCTGTATAAAACAAGGGTTTTCCTTGTGTCATAAAGCCCCCCCTGAGAACTCTTCCTAGGGAAATTGTCCAGGATCCGTGACAAGAATTTTAAATTTTATGGAACACAAGCTTATGTACAATTTAATGCAGATCTTTTAACTTGCCCGTGAAATCGAGAAATTGGAACTTGGAAAGAAATCTTCCAAGAAAGTCTGTACTTTTCCTCAAAATACCATAATCATATAGCTTGGATTTCTGCAACATTTACTGTTTCGTTAAATTTACAGAAAATAAATTCTTAGCAAGAAAGAATACTGAGGAAGGCTGTGAGCAACACACAGAGGAAGAAGCGGTAATGTTTCTGCTGGAATAATAAAAATTTCTCTATTTCAGTACTGATGGAAGGAGGTAAGTATGTCTTCTATAGATTACCATTATTTAGCACAATGAACAACTCAGCTTTCACAAGAAAAAAATGAGATGGTCTTAAGAGCAATAAGATAAAAGTAAAAAGTGTGGATTTACAACAGTGACTAAAGAGGCTTTAATTCCCCTGCCCTTATTAATCATATTTCCTATCTTACCTTGAGGCTGGCATCTCAGAGATTACCAGCCTCGCAACACATATTTTCTCCACGTGCCCACCCCAAGATTTTATTCAAATCTTCAGATCTCCTTACCAGATACATGAGTTAGAGAGAAATGGCAGTCTAGGCAGCAGCCAAAAAGAAATGGCTGTGCATCCCTGAAAGGGAACCCCACATCCCAACCCCACTCATGGCACATGACCTACCAGCAGCTGCATGAGAATCATTACTGTTTCCAACACTGCTTGGACAAAATAAATAATTTCAAAATGTTGTTACATTTTGCTCAGTGTCTGCAGAACTGCAGTGCTATGGTACCATTTTAATTCACAGTAGAAAACAGCACTGAAATACACTTTCGCAGAAGGATTGTGCAGTGTCTGCGGTCCTGAAGGAAGCCTTGAAAACCCCTCCTTGCTTGCCGGAGTAACCAGCTAACTGAAATGGAAGATCCTGCAATTGGTCCTCCACAGATACTCGACTCCCCCTTCCTTCTGTAACTAGGAAACAGAAAGCTATAGTCCCCTGAGGATAAAGTAGTGACAGCAAAGTAGCTCTTTAAGATACGGCAACTTTCCCTTTTAGGGAGTGGGGAGGGCTGTACGGTTCCATTTAAAAAATGACGGTCAGCTTGATTTTTCCAAAAAGAAAAGCCTTAAAGCAGCTTTAAAAAGGCACCCAGTCTCCTGACAGTTCCTGGGGATCAATACAACGTTCTTCAATTCAATTCATCTCTCCAAAATTGTTGTGGGGAAAGACACACTAAGTTCTTTGATTAGGGAAGAGCAGTTCTTTTTGATCAAGCTGTGGTAAGCTATATTTTTAGTTCTCTAGGCCCTGATTATTTCTGGTTCAGTCCCAGGTAAATCTAGACACCGTCACAGGCACATTCCAGCCTCAGCAGAGAACTGTGCTGATCCTAATGGGCTTCTGCAGTAAAGCGTCTGTACAGAATAGACTGAAATTTTTATGAAAGTGGTGCATAAATGTGGAAGAAATAAATAGCTGACTATGCACATCATGCTATGTAAATGCAGATAAGAATTCTGTAGTCACCCCAAGATCTGCCTTATATTTCTTAGAGCAGTCTTATTTTTACAGTTCCTTTAACAATAGAAGGTCAAATAAATAGATTGATATTTTAAGAGAATGTGTGTTTAAAATTCAAAAGTTGTGGCTATACCTTCTCAGAAAATTAGAACAGGTGTTTCTCTTGCTTGAAAGTAGGCAGGAAGAAAAGGTGTTGTTTATTTATAGACACATGCATACCAAAGAAAGGGAGGGAGATGAAAGGCAGAAGAAATCCTACTGCTTTCTGTGCTAGCTAGGAAAAGGCTGAATAAAACAAGCTGTAGAAGAATAAAACAATCTTTCTTATTTTTGGACATTACCCCCAGGGAAAAGCTCTGACATAGCAGCAAAGTCTACTTACCTACGCTTTGCTTCCCCTACATGGCAAACATCTCAAGGCCCCACTTCAGGAGGTTTTACTAGATGGAATTACACCCTTGTATTACAAGGGTCTGTAATTAATTTATTCTACTTACTATAAATATATCTCAGTAGAAAACTAGATGATAGAAGAAGCTGCATATTAGTAGAAATCATACACAACTCACCATTTATATTACTTACTTACAATATAAAGAGCATTAAAATGAGAATCCCTAAAGTCATATACAATCTTGATTGTTTTAGTCTTCATTGTCACAAATAAAATCTTCTTAACATCTTCTATGTAGCTTGGAATAATTTTTTGGTATATTTTTTTTTTCTAACAATTTAATTCAACAGCCATCTCTATAGAATAGTTTAGTGATGGATGTGCAATATCCATACGTACATTTTTCTGTGTATGTGTATAAAGGTTTTACTTCACTTTTCAGTCTCGGCTTGGTATATACTGATAACTTCTGTGCATATTTTCAAAACTGCATTAGATTTCAAAAATTACTTCAAGTACAAAAACGCTGACTAGAGAACAAGTTTAAAATTTAAGGATTATCACACCACTGTAGCCAAGATTTCTTGTGCTTTTCACCATTCAGTGGCAAAACGGGCGATGCAGTAAGATCCCCACTCTAAAATTCAGAATTCCCATTCAGAATCTGTGTCGCTCTGAGTTCATAACCCTCCTTTATGTGACTCAAATGGTACTAACTTAAATCCTAACTGAAAAAGATTTGCACAGATGGAGTGTAGGATTAAATCTGTTTACCACTGTCAAGGCTGAGGTGGCTGGGTGCTGGGTCCTGTCCAGGGTGGACATATGCTGTGCAGCCTTCCACTTTTGCTAGTCACACAGAAATAGCCCATCTGCAGTAGCTCCTCTTTTCTCAGGCACTTGGCTAGATCAGGGGTTATGTAACTGGGTAACGGATGAAGATTTGGGAAAGTTGTAAAAATTAAACCAAACCTAGTAAAGTTTTGCAAATCCACTCGTCTAGTGATGCTCTTCATGGCTTTAATGCTTTAGTCAGGCTTTGTCCTTCTGTCCTCATTAGTCACCAAGCTTAGGGAGAAACAGCATGAAAACTCACAACCCTCATCTTTCAAACACTCATGGAAAATAGAGTAAAACTAAGTTCTGAAAGTGACATCTGGGCTGGAACCACTGCAACCAGCGGAGTGTCAGGACATTGCGGGTACCATGGTCTTACTGACCCTAACTAACTTTACTGGGACCCACACCCCTGCCTATGGGCCCAGGTGCCACATTTCAGCTCAGGCCTTGACCTGAACTATGGCACATGGACCTTGAACCTGCACTGTGGGTTGTCTCCTGGAAGGTCGACCACACGTGCTGTCCCTACTCCTGTTGTTGACCTCATCTCCTGTGAGCACTTCAGCTCCATGTTACAGTATTACTTCCCGTCTCCGGTCTCTTCTCTTCTGGCTCCTGAATAGTCCCCCTGGGTGGACTCTGGTCCTGGTTCATCACTTTTTGCCTCAGCTGGGACTATCTTGGGACTTGCACCCACCTCTGCCCTCTCAGGTCAGAGGCTGTGGGACTCTGCCCCAGTTAGGGCATTGCAGGTACTGGAGTGACCCTTGGCCCCTGGCTTGTCCTCTCTTGTGGAAGAGTCCTGCTCCTCCCACTACCTGACACAGAGCTCCTAACCTACAGAAATATTGTATAAATAATGACAAATTATGCAATGCAAAAAGTATTGTGACTATAACCTGGTTTATCATGGCTGTGGAAATCAGGATTTTCTGTTAATATCATAAATATGGTATGCTATGTGTACAACGATCTTATAAACCTACACCTGTGAAGCTAGTTCAACCCCACAAAAGTAAGAACAGGTCAGCTATGACCATCTACTACTGTAGTTGTAAACTCCACTGAGTGTGATACGTTCTGCAGGAAAATATACCACAAGTATTTAAACCTAAACAGATGTCATTAACAACCTGTGACACTAACAATTTCACAAATAAGAAACAAGAGGACAACAGATTTCTATTGTGGGGAATAAAGAGGTCCTCGGTATCAAGGGTGGGCTGAAATAGGACACTTTGCTCCTTATCTTGGCTTCTGATTTCAGGAGTCTGAAAACTCTCTGTAGATCTTTGTTCTCATCTACATGTTATGGGAATCAAAGACGGATTTTGTCCTTCTCTCCTTTAGCAAATATAGGAATAAGCTGAACAACCATCAGCCCTAAGGTCAAATTTAGCTCCTTAAAAACGAGATGGATTTGTATACCTACATCTCCTTTACAACTATTGCTGGCAGCAGCAGGAAGAATACTGTTGGGCAGTTTTAGAAGCACCAAATATCCAAAATAACCACACATTAACAAGAGTGGGGCACTGTTTACTCATCCTTCTCATTACTTAGGACTAAAGCAGAGCATAACAAAGCTATTCTATCAGCTATTGCTGTTTCTTCTCTGCAAACAGGTAAGGAATCTGTAGTATCTTACCATCTTGGCACTCTTCAAAAGTGCTAAGCAAACAACCTGCTGTCATTTAGCCTAACTGGCGAGGAACCCTGATTGCATCTCAGGATTTATGTAGGCGGTAATAATGAAAGAACAGTTAATACAAAAAATAAAATAGGAGGAACCGAATGAGCTTAGCTGTCTGGCTGTTTAGTGCAAGACTGTAGTGCTGTTTTGAAGCTACAAATAAAAGAGAGAGAAAATTTACAGTGTTAAAACTCCTTTAAAAAAAACTAAACAACCTTCTGCTACATCCACTATTTAATAACCAGACAATCCAAAGTTAAGGTGGAGAATCACAGTTCAGATCAAAGAATCTTTTGATCACTGTTGCAGGTTCATATGATAAAAAAATCTTGAATAATAAGTCCTAGAAAGCTACTAGGTGTTCACAGATTTTTCTTTTTTTTTTCCCCGATATACCTTCTCCTAATCTATTCATGGACATAACATATTCAAGATTGCAGAAGCACTTGGATAACTGTGTGGTAATCTCCACAAAAAATGTGCACTTCCTCTCTCTTCAGCAGAACTTTAGAGAGAGAGAAGAGGCTGAACATAGCACCCTTACAGAATCACCAGTTATGACAGCGTGAAGGGCAATCTGAATCAAGAATTCTCAGCATCAGCCTCACCTGTCTGTCTTCCACTTAAGCACAAGAAGAGATCAAAGGTAGCTCACCAAGGTGTTCCAAATAACCATAAATGTTGATATATCATCACTGCTCTGGTTTAGCATGCTATACAATGCTCAGACGATGGTGAGAATGTTCTACATTACTGTTTCAACATTTCTAACTCTCAGTGTTATCTGTCCCACCTTTCTATGTTATTATGCCAGTCTCTTCCTTGCTTTAACTGCTTTGGGAAAGAATGACTAGAGTTAACAGTAACTAGTTACTGAGCTGACCTGAGTTGGTGAAGAAAAAAATGATATGGTGACAGTTACTAGTTCCTACCTGTCTTTCACCAGACAAGTTGCTACATCTTTGTCAGATTCTTGTCTGAAGGGAATTTCATAGCATTGATTTAAAAAACTAAGCCTCTGTAACTTCTGCTGATTTCTACTATAGCAGTAGATGACAACTCTGAAAAAGAGGCCTAATAAAAGGGGTGTATCCAGGTGGGAATTGACCTGGGGACTCAAGCTGATGGATAAGCCCCTTTCCATAAACGTTTTCATATATGATTGTCCATTATTGCTCCACAGACCGTAAGCTGTAATGAAAGCTCGTTGCAAAATGATTTCTCTTTCAGGAGTCAGGAGTTCTAATCCTCTTTTCCTACTGGTTTTATAGCAGTGCAAATCCACTGAAGGCAGAGGGTTTGCTTCTGACTGACAGTGCCATAAGAAAGAGAATCATCGCCATTAGAAGCACAGAAGGCAAGTGCTAACAGACCCCCGGCATTTTCTTGCCATGGAACTATAGATGTCTTCCTCTTAGCCCTGTATGACAATGCCCTCCCATTTTTACAAAGGAAACAGACAAACCACTCAGGCATTGTTCACAAATCTAATGGTATTTTCAGAACTAACTGGAGAACAACATTGTGAACAGCTCAGTATGTGCCTTTGAGACTCCACATTGAAGTTATTACACTATGTGATTAATCTAGGTCAGAAGTGTACTGCAATGTACGTGCATTTCCTGAAAGTTTTACAGTTCTGAAAAGGAGATTCTCAAGAATTACATAAACGTTCTTCTTCTGCACTTTTTGTTTCAATGTTAAATAAGAAGCTAAAAAAGGAGAAAGGGGAAATGCCACATACCATTCTTTGTATATCAATTACTCTTTCATTCAAAAATACTGACTTTATTTTTATTTTGAATGAAAAATGTGAGTAAAGAAACAGGTCAGCATCAGAGGCTCAAAATGGTGAGTATAGCAGTGCTTTACACACATCATTAGCGGATTTATGGAATGGATAATAGAAACAAATATGCTAATAAATCCATGTCTAGCTCTGCCACCATCTTAGTGGTATCTAAATACTTCTGCTCAAATTACTTTCACGGTTTTCTATCCTACTTCTTCTAACCTTGTCTGTCTGGAAGTCTCTCCTATATATACGGCAGAACTTTGAAAGCTCCTCTGCATTAGAATGCAATGAAGGGATCTTGCTTGACCACTTACCAATTCATGTTCTTGCTTGGCTCTTTAGCAACTCACTTGGGAGAGAAAATACAAGATGGGTTGTCAGGCTTCCAGAAAAGGAAGTGGAAAATTTCTCCATTCCCAGTCTACACTCCCCTCTACAACTTCATCCTCTGCCATTAGGATTTTGGGAGGTATGTTTTCCCAATCTCATAATAGAAAAGGTTTTTAGGCAGAAAAACCTGGGAAGAAATGACAGCAATATTATTGTGTTCTTGAACTGAAAAATTCACATTTCACAGGATATTCTGATACTTGAAAAGTTACTGTCTGAAAGAGAAGACAACCCCATACATTTACATATTCCCAGGAGAGAGAATTCAATGTTGTTTGGAAAGTCCTGCCCCAAGATATATCAAAGGAGCTGAGTGGCCCCTTATCCCCAGAGACCTGAGAAAATTCCTGGTTGTCAGATTCATCCAGTCCATATTCTAAAGTCATATTTAGGATCACCATGCTTCAGGGTACTTCCCAGGCAGGCATCTTGGAAATAAGCACTTCCCTGCCACAGGGTGTGGAAGATGACATCAGTTTTTAGAATGCATGAAGACTTGAGGAACTGACCAAACTATTGTGCATCAAAATTGGAAAGAAGAAATGCAGTTTAACTAGAATTACTATTATGCCAGAGGATTTAAAGATACTAAACAGAATTTTTGGTCTGCTTAGTGCACCGCAGGGACAAAGACACTCTCATGGTTATTAGAGGAATTTATTTCTAGGCTTGCAGACTCCCACAGTGTCTACTAAAGAGCAGCAATTCAGAAATGCAGCAACATTTGCTCCTTTCAAGTAACTGGCAGTGCTTGTCATTAATCACCCTGACAATATGAAAATGAAACATTATTCTGTTAAGTATTCCTATGGCTTCTGGTTTTTCACTGATCCACCACACTGTCAATTCCTATAAACACAGACAAAGTACACAGTTGTGTGTAGTGCAAAAGGAAAAAAGAAAAATTCTTGAAGGAATCCTAATTAAAATGTGTTTGAGCCTGGGGTATCTGAATTGGAGCTTTAGGTTTTCTAACGTCATTTTCTTGCCTGATTATATTAAAAGAGTGGCTTCTAAAAATAATATTAATTGTAAGATGCTATCCATGTTTAGGAAAATCAGGAATACTTAATTCCACAATATAAAAACCTTAACATAAATTCTTAGTTCCATCATTTCTACACTGAAATCAAAGGGAATGTAGAAATAAGTCATGAAGGATAGAAGAGCCTTAAAAAGGTCCTGTAACACTGAGCGTCTGTGCCACATATTTGCCATACATGAAGGTCCATAAATCTGAGAGGAAAAGAACAACTCAGTGATTCCCCAGATTTACGTTTTATCTCAGTTTCCAGCTAGTCAGAGGGTGTCTTATATTCTGACAGAAAGAGAAAATAGTCTGGAAAGACGGGAAAAACAATTCTCATGTTAGTTTGTTTTGTGCATCACTTTCACTGCAAAACTGCCCCCTAGTGGGGTTCCCACAAGGGTCCGGCAGCGTTTTGTAGGGGACCAAGTAACCTTCCCGCAGGGCAGTGCTCTGCTGTGCCTAATCCCGCCTTAGAGACTGACACTTCTCAAACACAACATGTAGAATGCAGGGGGAAAAGGGGGGAACAAAAGGAAAGAAAACCCCTCCAAATGTAAATGAAGACTGCGTTCTTTTCTAAATCAGGGAATAATCCAGGTCATATAGCATAACCTGACAACACTTTCCCAACTCATTAAAATGCAAATAATTTCCAGACACTGTGGTTACTTTTACCATAGTAAAAATAAAAAGGATCTGAGCCCCTCTGCATGCTCATAAAGACGGTACTTGAGATAAATGGTGCTCTTGTGGGTACAAAGCTGGGGTAAAATTTTAGGTTATCTGCTTGGCAAATTAGAATATTTGTATCTGATCTTAAAACAGTGTTTGGATATCACAGCTCCTCCTGTCATTTATAAACTGACAAGAATATATTTTTGTAGAATGTTGTGAGTTTATTAAGCTAGACTAGTGAGGGGAACTAAGTAAGATGTTAATAGGACTACATATGGAGTTAATTTAAGGACTATTTAATATGCAAGACAGCTTCCATTATTGCTTATCTTGATATCTTCACATGTCATCATTAACCATAGGACACCTGAGGAGAAATGTTTTGTGTTAACACAGCCAGAAAACATGACTGAATTTTTTGTCAGAGAGCAGAAGACAAGAGTGAATCTCATGTCATGACAGAGCAATGTGTCATGAGTGGCCCTAAAATACCATGATTTAAAACTTGAAACAGTGTGAGCAAAATGATGATGACTTAGAAGACATTTCTGAAAATTTGCATAGTTAGAAATGGCAATCATTCGTTTTGGTATATTGAGAAGCCAGTGCTTCCTCTTCTGAAGCACTTCTAAAATTTTATGAAATTCAAGAAATCTAAGGCCTGCCTTTGTTAACTGAGATGTGCAGATACCTCAGGTCCACAGAACAACAACCTCTGATTATTAAGATGTTCCAGAGGTCTATATCAAGCAGGTTCTAGACTGCAGGAAATCTTACCGATGAATGAATAAGACTTCAGACATCTTAAGAGAGGCATACTTATATCAGAAGGTCCTGATTTCTCTGTAGAATTTTCCATTGTACCTCCTACCCTGTCAAATAAGCATTATGTATTTTCTTTGTATGACATCAGTGTTCCATAAAACTAAAACTTCCAAAAGTCTGAAAAAGATAATGAGCTTATAAAGAAAGGAGAAGTACTAGCAGGATCTCCCAGCCCTTTGTGCTTATAGGCTTGGTTGAAGGGAAAAGAAAACTCCTCAAAGCAGATGATGGGCAAGTTGAGAATTATGTTGGAGAGCTCAGCTCATGCAAGTCCATGCAACCAGATAGTCTGCAGCTCAGAATGCTGAGAGACCAAGCTGGTTGCTGTCATCAGTGAAAGCTCATGGAAATCAGGGAGAGATCTCTGACAAATTGAGAAAGGCAAATGTTGTGTCTGTCTTCACAAAAGGACAAAAGGATGATCCAGAGTACTACAGGCCAGCAATGGTGGGAAAATCATGGACCAAGACTTCCTCTGGGACACATTTTTGGGCACACAAAGATCAAGGTGACTGGGAGCAGTCAGCAGGGATTTACCAAGGGTGAAGCATTCCTGACCTATCTGATTGTCTTCTGCTATCAAATGCTGAGGTTTGTGGATGATAGAGGACAGTGGATATCATTTACTTTGACTGTAGCAAGACTTTCAAGACCACCACGCACAGGAATTTTGTATCCCATTTGGGATGCTGTTGGGACATGGGAAAAGACTAACAACAGACAACAATGGAAACCGCCAAGGATGAAGGCTAAAGCAAACAAGAGATAAGGCAGCTGTACTAACGAAGCTGGCTTGTTAATCATGATGGCTAAGGAGGCGCGTGCTTGGCTGCATATAACCAGTTAACAGATGTGTTTGAGCATGTGAACATTGTAACTATCCAATTACAATATGCGTGATCAGAAGCAAATAGTATAAAAGAGGTTGGCTTATATAATAAACTTGTCTGCTTTATACTTGCTATGTGAGTGCAGCCCATTAGTCTGTGTTGCGGCAGGATGCTACGGTTTGGATGGGTGGGCAGCCAAATGGGTAGAGATGATTGGACTGTCAGGATAAGAGGGCAGTTGTTCGGTTGTAATCTACCTGGTGGTCAGAAAAAAGTGGAGCATCAGAGTTGTCCATCATCAATGACTTCAAGGAGACAATAGAGTATCCATTCATCAGATGCAGATAACATCTACATCATAGAACCATAGAATGGTTTAGCTGGAAGAGACCTTTAAAGATCACCTAATCCAGTCCCCAAGAACTGGAGACCCCAGAACTGGGTCCAGAACCCCACACTCCATGTGGTGTTTCATGAGAGCAGAGCAGAGGGAGAGAATAACCTCCCTTGACCTACTAGCCATGCTTCTTTTTATGCAGCCCAAGATACCATTGGTTTTCTGGGCTGCAAGTTCACATTGCCTGCTCATATCTAATTTTTCATCTACAAATACCCCCAAATCCTTCTCCACAGCTGCTCTCAAGCCATTCATCACCCATCAGGGTGAAATCAGAGGTGAGAAAGTAAACATGCTTAAGTATAGAGCTGCCATTCAGAAAGAGATATATAGGCTTGAGGGCTGAGCCAGTAGGAGCCCTAGGAAATTCATCAAGAACAAATGCAAAGTCCAGCCCCTGGCAAGGAAAAAACCCTCGCAACAATACAGTTTGGGAACTGCTTGTCTGGGAAGACAAAATTTCATCATGAGGTCATTCAAGTAGTGAAACAAGTTCTGAAGAGGTTATGCAGTCTGTGTGGTTGGAGGTCTTTAAGACTTACTCAGCTAAATTTTTGAGCAGGCTTGGTCAGCTAGTGTTGACCCCGCTTTGTGCAGGATGTTAGACTGGGAGAGTTACAACCTGAATTATTCTGCGATTTTATGACGCCAAATAAGGATATGAAAATCTCCTATAAGTCATCATAGCTAGATCTTACACAAGACTTTGACCAGTAGCTCAAGACAGATGGAAAACCAAGGAGCTAGGTGTAATCACGCAGAGATAAGTTTCTAGTGAATTTCTTTATGACTAACAGGCTAAGCAAATAAAAGATACAGTTTCTTTCTATTTTTAACCTGAGGGAATGAAACTTCAGTGATTGTACTGTCCATCACTCATTTCCAACAACAAATTTTCTAGCTTTTATAGCCAATTTCAACCAAATATGACAGGAAAGTATCAGTCTCAAAGGTAATTGTATTGTTATAGTATATTGAAAAATTGGTTTCTGGAGAGAAGAAAGAACACTCTACTTGTTTTACCACTCTGGAAAGACAAGCAGAGTGTCACTGTCGTGCATTTTGTTTGGCACCTGTATTCCAGTCATCCAGTTAATATATGCTCAGATTCAAAATATAGGCATGCTCTGCTTTCTACAGGAATTATATGTGATTTTTTAAAAATTGTTGTCCAATCCTGACACCCCACTTTTTAATTTTGTTGCTTTCATACGAGACTTGTGGACAGGAAGAATAAATCAGATCTGCCGAGAACTGAGGCTATACACTTTAACAGTATTATCCTCATGTTTCCCTAATAGACAGAGAATTGCCTCAAGGTCTTAATGAAGTTATTAAATTTTCCTGAGCGATATCAGGCATATAGGAGAACAGCAAAATAATTATCACTCTTACTTTAATTTAGTGTAATTTTTGAAAGAACATTTCCAACCTCTTACTCTGCTGCAATTTAAAAAGGGAACTTCTTTTCTGTGATAAATACAACAATATTTGTGGTTTCCCAGATAAATAAATACAAGGCTAAATTAATCTCAAGGGAACAGAGACTACTCTAGCAATGTGTAGTGTATCTGCTGCTGTAAGAGTGAGACAATGCAAACAGATTTTTTTCAGGTTGGTTCCCATATTATTTTGGATCAAACCAGAAGTATTGGCTGGATTTTGTCCAAATCGCCTCAGACACCAAGTTGCCCTTCAAGAAAAGGAAAACTGACAGCTGAACAAGTCTACTGAATTACTGAAGGTCACCAGACAGAAGACCGTACTTTCTAAGTATCAAAACTATTAATACCACAAAACTTGCTTCTTTCTACTCCAAACATAATGTGTGTCTTCTTTGTCTCTTTGGCACATAGGAATATATATTAAACATTTATTAAAAGAGAAAAAAACGACATTCAAACTGCACTGGAGGAAGAAAGAGAAAATAATATTTATTAGATGGTAGTTACAACATGAACGCAGCTGAGAAGCAACAGTGATGAAAACTGTATGAAAAGGAAAATTTTAACTTCTGATTTAGCTACAGATGTTAAAAGGTAAGCTCCCTCTACCGACAAAAACGCTCTCCCAGGAGTTACTTAAAGGCAGGTGTGCACTGCACCATGGCAACAAGAGAGCAGCAATTCCTTAAAAAGCATCAAGGGAATTCTGCAAAGACACTCACCTTAGTACAGCCAACATGTGTTGGACCTAAAGGCAGTTCCTGCAACATCATCCTTCATTCAGTGCACAGTTGATCCAGCTACATATTCACCCAGCTAAAAAATTCTTGCATAGAATACCAACAATATTGCAATACCAACAGTGAAAGCGTACCTTAACTGTAAACACACAGAAAGTCATAGAAGTCGTCGCAAATGAAGTATCAGACCTGGGGATGCACTGCAACTCTTTTAGGGTACTCCTAACGCAGGTGGATGTAGCTAAGCATGAATGATCTCCGCCAGCGTTTTGAGATGACTGGATGTAAATCAGGACTATCTGTGAAATTCCACAGTTGCACTAACGTAGCATTGTCCCTAAAGCAGGCATAGCCTCTGTTTCTGCTGGGTCTCATAGCTCATGACACTGACCACAGTGTTGTCTGGTTTTTTATATCTGGCATAAAGGCCCAAGAGAGTGCATGCCCAGACTGCCCCGAGCCTATTTGCTTCTGCTCAATTTGTCTTCATACGTATTTATATTCCCATAGTTCTACAACCCACATATTCATGACTAAGCCACAACATTTCCCAGAAATTTCAGTGAAATTCTTTTTGTTTGTACAGCAGAAAGATTCACTACAATAATTCTTGTCTGAATGTAATGCATTTTTATCACTGAGCGTTTCATAGTAAAGTTATGCTAAGTTATGCTAATTGTCAGGCTTGGGGGTTGGAGATTTAAAAACATTCGAGATTCTTTTTCAGCTGAAACTCTTTCACAGCACAAACACATGCTATTTCAGATGAGATAATCAGATCTACTTATTAAAATAAATTCTGAATTAGTTATTTTCACCTCATTTTACTATACAGACACCTTCAATACCCATATCAAGAATTGTCTGCGTAAAACCCTAAAATCATCTGTATGGAAGTGATTTAATAACCATGGCTCTCTTCCCAACAGCTTCAGTATTATTTCACATCCTGCCTCAAATTTTCTATTTAAGCTTTAACAAAAAATTTTTAATTTCACTTGTAGCTATTCCATTTAGAAGTCGTTCCATTGCCCTATGAAAAGACATTTCAATGGCCATATATAAGAAGGCAAAAATATTTTCCAGTTTATGCTGTGAATGAAATCTTTGTAGTATAAACTAGGCAACAAAAATATTCCCATACATTTTGTGTTTCATTACATTATAAATGTTGACAGAAAGCCTCATCTGGATTGCCCATAATAAAAACATTTATACATTGTATTATACCTGTTCATTATACATAATTTTATACTGATTTGCAAGCAAGAAAGGATCCAATGAAACTTACCAATATGTTAATTTGATGGCGTGATATTACGGGGGCAAATGAAGTGGCAAAACTGTTGCAAGAATTGGATTATAAGACAGCTGCCATGGAGAACATTTCTACACAGTAAGTACAGTATGGAAATAAATTAACAGCAAATGTTGGCTTTAAGAGTCAAGTGTTATAAGCTGTCTCCATTGTGCACTTTTCAAAATCTAGATGAACAATGTGAGCTGCCGTGAAAGAATGAAAAAAAAAAAAAAAAAGAAGAAGATTCTACCCTGCATGTAACTAAGGCATGGTAGCTATGATAAAGAAAAAATGTGGTCTGCGAAAAAAAAAAAAAAAAAAAAAAAAAAAGAAGAAGATTCTACCCTGCATGTAACTAAGGCATGGTAGCTATTTTGTCATTAACATTAGAATGGAGGTAAGTTCCTTCCCTCATTAAGGATGAACTAATCTGTTCTGGTTTTCACTTTGATGTTGATTCCTGAACCAAGGGTACGTCTAACAACAAGACTTAAAACCTCCACAGAAATATGTGAGTAGGCAGCAGCCACTATTTCTGTCTTTCTTTCAAAATACCTAGGACTTCCACAAGCTGCTCTTCTCCGTGTACTGAAACAAAGCCAGTTAGCATTCATTCTTGTCATTGACTTTGTTAGAGTTAAAGCAAGGAACAAAGAAATGCTGACTGGGTTTAGTGAAAAAGAGATACATAACATGTTTAGATATAATTTAAATTATATTGTTTCATTATACTTTCTTGGTGAACATTAATGTCCCCTAATTTTATCTGTCTAAAAGTAATGTATCTGGCCATCTCATCTATTGATTGAAGAGCCAAAGGACCCACTCTGTAAGTGCAACAGATAAAGTTGAAAAGAATAAGTTGATCTGAGAAGGAAGTATCAGGAAGTATTTAACTGAGAAGAAATCTAGACGACTACTGTAAAACTGATAACTGAAAATTGGATAGCTAAAGATAGGTCAGAAGACTCATGTCTTCAATGACTTCATATTTGTAGAACATTGTTGGTGACACAAATGGAAATTGGGAACCCACAGCTGAGAAACTTGGAAAAGGAAAATGGCCTAAATAGCCCCCGTAGGACATCTAACAAATAATGAACAAATCATCTCTATTAATCCTGTTTTTATGTTCCTTAAGATAGATCTGACAGTCAAGGCTCCAAAACTATTTTCTTAAAGGTTCTGGTTGAGACTGTTTAATCTGTTTTCCATTTGGATAAGTGGATTTCTTTGCAAGGTTAAATAGTAGAATAATGAATAGTCACAAGATATTCAGTTCTAAACATAGTATTATAGTAGAATGTTGCTGAGAAATCAACATGAGGTTGGAACAGGATGAATGAAAGCATTGTGCCCCTCTGAAGTAAGAGGTTGAGCCCATGCAAGATGCCTGCATGCATCTAAATATTTCTAGAAATCTGTATCAAGCAAGTATTTTTCCTCGGTATTTTAATAATACCTGGCTTTGCACTCATCATCTGCTTACAAAAACTAGTCCAAGGTGATATCTCATATCCTGAAAAGAGATCTATGCTCTTCAATGCATCGCTTAGTATGAATTCAGTTGTCTCACATCTGTACATTTTTATCTAAGCGAGCAGAGCACAGAGGATGGATCTGACTGAGATATCATAGGCAAGTCCTCAAGGCTTATTGGATGCTGGTTGTGTGGCTATATAGGTTATTTAAATTTGAAAAAAAGTAATGTCTTGCATTTCTTTTTCCTAATATCTTGATCCATGCATCAGATTATTTCTAACTCTTCAGAATGTATCAGTAAGGGATTACAACATCTGCTACTATGTGGTGTTAGAAATACAATCACAAAGTATAATTTCTCTGCCAATAAACATATTCTTTACGTATAATATGTGTTTTTCATTAGGCTGTATGAAGCTAATAAACAGCTAATTTAAGAAAAAGCTGACAGTTGTACTGTTGTCCAAAATTGAAAATCATCCTTCGTATAAGACTAATAACTAGTTCTTTATGGTTTGCTTTTACTACTTTAAAAATCATTAGTTGGTTTTGGCTTTTATAAAGCCATCAATCTGTTTTGGCACCATTATTATAGATTTGGAATCTTTTCTGATGTAAGACTGGCATATCACTTTCTTCCTCTTTTCAGAACTACCAAAAAACACTTTGTAAAGATAACTAGTACCATCATTCCCACATTCAGTCACAACATTTAATTTTTAGTAGATTTCAGATTACTTAGAGAAGCATTAATGTCTATCAGAAGAGAGTAAAGTCTATAATGTATGCTCCGGGACATAATTCTTAGATAAGACATGAAAAGGCAAAAATAAGTTGCCTAAATTAATATGAGAGATCTTTCAGAATCTTAACACATGGTCAAGAAACAGTTTAAAAAATGTTCAAGGCCTACAATATCTCTAGAATTTAAGTATTTTTATTATGAATTAGATTATTTCAGTTATTTTTCTATGTTTTCTGCTTTGTGCTTTTCTTTTTCATTTTGTTCTCTGATTTGCAATTGTTATAGAAATTGTTATAGAAATACTTAAAATTAATGTATTGTTGGTCTATTCTGGAAATTTTTGTTGCACTTTATTGATTGAATGACTTGTGGCACTGTTGGAAAGGAATGCTGTTAGGGAGCATGTCTTGTTCACAGAAAAAAGACTGAGGCATAAATATCCTGGAAAGACAATATTTTGACAAGAGAAACAAGTGGTAAGTTGATAGGATAAATAGCTATAGAAATCTATTTTCTATTATCTATCTACTTCTATTATCTATTTTCTATTACCTATGGAACAATTTTTAATTTTTTTTTTTTATTACGTGTTCTCATTGAAAGTGTATAGGAACCTGGTATTAGCGTCACTTTCTAAATATAAAAAAACCAGTATCTAAGGCTGCTGCAAAGAAGGGAGACTATTATTAAATCCTGTCACAAGGACAGGACAATCTATTGCATCTGAATGGTTATCCTTACTGGCACTGCAATGTAACTCTACCTTACAAAATTCAGTTTGTATTATCTTAATGTGACTATTGGGAAAGATAATATAAAATTCAGTATCATGAGAACAAAGGTTGTAGTTATAAAAGAAATCATAAATTACTCCTTAGCTCACAAAAGAGAAACCATGCCATTGCTGCTGTTTCCTGGAGTTTGCTGTGCACTCAGAAAACTGAAACCAAAGACAAAATTCCGTTTGGTGCAATCCGTGTATATCTTGGAAACACAACCTATTACCTTGTTCTGAAAGTAATTTGTACAGAAAAGAATCTCATGCCTATCAAAGAACCACGCTAGATCTAGGCTTTATACAGGGGTAAGGAAAGTTATTTTGTTCTTCCATCTATCATGGTGATAGCTGACTTTGCATTTACTTAGATAATACTTTCTGTGTTGTTACAAACCTGTGATTTCCTAAAGCCAATATTCAGACATTAACATAGTAGAGTATATTTGTTCCTATAATCTTTCAAACATGGAATACTCACATTCACTCAGACACACTCCATTGAGATCGCCAGAGCTACAATAATAATTCCAAAACTATCGTAAAATATCACCATCAATAGCATATCTCATAAACACAGTTTCATCCATGTCTCAAGGGCTGACTTACACTCATACTTTCACCCCTTACAGATACAAACTGCTAGGAGCAAAATGCTAAAGGCTGTATTTGTCTTCCTTCATCTCCTCCCTAGCATTCGTGTGCAGTCCAAATGCACCTCACAAAACTGCAGAAGCTATATGGAACATCTCAGAGTTCAAACCAAACCACTACCAGGCCAGGCCCCTACTAAGCCAGTCCAACCA